>NC_134550.1:43274531-43574531 GCF_025594145.1 Primulina tabacum | reverse complement strand
CTAATGCTGCTGTGGAGGAGGGCGGTGTGGCACTTGGACTGGTCGCTTGCCCTGGCGGTCTCTCTCAATATCAATCAGATCCTGGTCTGCAGCTAGGGCTCTGGAGACAGCGAAGTCATAGGTAGTAGGGCCAGCCACCCTAACATCACGACGCAAGATCGGCCGTAGACCATCCATAAACTGTCTCAACTTGGCTCCCGCATCATTTGCAATCAGGGGCACAAAATGACAACCCCTCTCAAACATACGGATGAACTCCGTAACAGTCATGTCTCCCTACCTCAGGGTCATAAACTCCCTGGTCAACCTGGAACGCACCTCGTCAGTAAAATATTTGGAGTAGAATATCTTTGTAAAGCCCGTCCAGCTCAGAGTAGCCACATTCAAGGCTACGGATGCTCCTTCCCACCATAAGCGGGCGTCTCCTCCAAACAGATAGGTCGCACAACGAACTCTGTCCTCATCTCCAAGTCCCATGAACTCGAAGATAACCTCAAGGGACTTAATCCAGCCCTCGGCAATCATGGGATCTGTCGTCCCTGAGAACTTCTTCGGTCTCATATTCATGAACCGCTCATAAGTAGCCTTAGGCCCAGTCTGCCTGGCTACCCCAGTATTGTTCCCCGCAAACTGTGCGTAGAACTGCGTCATTCCGGCTAGCATCTGGGTGTTCATGTCCGGTGGAGGGGTGGAGGTACATTCCTCTCCTTCCTCTAATTCTTGCTGTCCTCCTGGCAAGGTTCATCATCTCTCGTGCGCTCAAGAATGCGTCTAGGAGGCATACTTGAAACGTCTGCCCCTTTTATTGCTTTAAAAGTACTAGAAATATTTTTTTTTTTCGGCCAACTATTAAAATATTTTAATAAAATATTTTGCCCTTCTAGAACAAAACCTCAACCAACTAGTATTTAAAAATTCAAGTGAAATAGTCATAGAGTAAAATCGTCTACTGTTTTACCAAACCTAAAAAAGCAATAATTTGAAAAGAATAGCCCATACTGAACCTCTCAAAAATCTCTCAAATGCATAAATAAATAATCTTAAAAATCTTTAATCATAAAGCATGAGTCAAAAGTCATAATGCGGAAAATGTAGAAGCGCTGGTCCTCGGGTTGTGTGCGCCTTCAGTCCAGTCAAATCACCCGTCAAGTCCTCCCTCAAACTCACCTGCATCCACCACACCTAGTGAGTCTAAAGACTCAACACACCATAATCTTTATAACGAGTAATACGTAATACAGTCAACATATAACGGTGAAAAATACTTGTACTTAAAATATCGTTTTCATGAAGATGCATAAACATAAACATTTTTGTAAACATTTTCATGATACATAAAACTTTAAACATAAACATTTTCATGACATGCAAACATGAATTTCCTTTTCCTCAACATGACATGACATTAAACCTTAAACATAATCATGAACATTTCTTTTTTTTCCTTTGTTGAATTCAGATCGTTAATTGTGACTTTCCTCAACATGACATGAAAATCGATGGATCCATCTACATAGAACCACAGTACTGGGCGGCGGGGACATCAGCGACACTCTCACCGGTCAACTGAGCCTTGGCCTATCATGATCGAATAGAAATACGATCGTCGGGGCTCTCTCTAGGGCCTTCTCCCATAAATGGGCTCCCTCTGGGGCCTTCTCCCCTCACGATATTCTCATTCTTACCTCAAACCTCATAACCTCATATTCGTATTAATGGAAACACAATCGTCGGGCTCCCACTGAGACCATCACCCTCACGACATCGCCATCATTAACGAATTAGCCACAATCACTTCACTTCCTTCAACATTTTTCATTCCCATCACTTTAGAAAAATCATGAATAATATTTGCATTTTTCATTTTGAAACCAAGCATGCAACATGTATTTTAATTGTCTTCCCTCAATCATAAAAATCAAATAGACATTTAAAAATCATAATTTAATCATTAACATTTAAAATGACATTTTAACCTCAAAACATTTAAAATAACATTTTTACATATTAAATCATAACCATCTAAAATAAATTAAACATTTAAAATATCATTTTAACGTATAAAATCTCATAAATATTTAAAATATCCTTTTTAACATAAAAATTCCACAAACATCCATAACTATAAAAAAATAATCATATTAGCACATAAAACAGCATTCAGGACACTGCCATGACGTTTACTAATTTTTAGGTGTAAAAAGACCGTTTTACCCCTAGACTCGACATTTTACGTTTTTGACTTTTATGTAGATTTCATGACTCTAACATGTCCCAAATAATTATTTAAGCCTACATGAATTTTTCCATATTTTTATTTAGCTTAAATCGCGGACTTTTAATTTAATCTTTAAATAAGACGTATTAACGCGTTTTATTCCCGAATTAAACCAAACCTTAATATAAAATTCCCAAATTAAAAACTTAGACTTCTAATAATTATTTAAGCTTAACTCTAGTTTTTCATAATTTTATAAGGCTAAAAACTAGGCGTTTCAATTAACTCGTTAATTAGCGTTTCGTGCGGCGATTAAATCCTGAATAAATCCAAAAATCATTATTTTGATCCCAAATTTTAAACATAGCATTTTTAAGATTTATTCTACTATTTCAAGTCATGAGCCACCCCCGTGGACCCATGGATTCAATTTTAACCTTTTAATTTCTCGTTTTGACATCTTATCGAACGCACCGAGCCATCTCCTAATTTACTCGAGCCACGCCCGAGCCACCTTGAGCCAAACCCAAGCCAACCCACCTAGGGACCCTACTGTGTAAGCCCAGCCCGAAAAACCAGCCTTGTCCCGCCCAAAACCCTTCTGAAACTCGCCCCATATTTCTGCACGATTTGTGTGTGAGACTCCCATGACCCATATGACTCCTAACTTGCTTAGGACTTCTCCCAGCCCTCAACCACTTGCCCCCTCACGACCCTAACCTTCCTGGACCACGCCCAGACCAAGCCCAGACCAACCCAGCCCCTGGACCCTGCACACAAAATTTCTAAATCAAGGACAGCAACCTGCGCCCCTCCCTAGCTCCCTGCGTTCGTTCGTGATGCTTCGTGTGGACTCTTGCTCGAGCCCCCACGAGGCCTGTGTTGGATCTGGTTTTCTACACGCCCAAACGCAGCGGAAGATTTAAAATTTTTATTTTATTTTGAAAAACAAAATAATATTGCTTTAGGCGCTCGTATGATTTAACAAAACATTCATAGGATGTTAGAAATTTATACCTTTGGTGATTAAATCACGTGGCTCCAACTATTCCGGGGTTAGCGGAGATAGCTCTTGATGAATCCCTACGAACTTTCTTCAAGAAATCCTCCTATCAAGTCCACGACTAGATAGTGTGTTCCTCTTCCAATTTGCACTAGAAAAATATGAAAGATATTTTGCGTAGGAAGAGAAAATAACTTAGAGACGGCACAATAATTTTTTTTCTTTTCAAAAGTTGGCCGATTTCTTCTTTGATTGAGTGGAGGCTCACGTATCCTTTTATTGTGGTGGCTAGGTTTAGTGTTTTTCAAGTATTATTTATAATAAAATAATTACATAATTACATAATTAACATTAATGGGCTTGATTTAATTAATTGGGCTAGTCCAACTAGTTTAATTAATTTAATCAAAGCCCATTAAAACTTTAATTATTTATTATGTCGGACTTGTACTCCTACAAGCCCATATTATCCACCATATTTAATTTATTAATTAATAAACTCAACTTTTGAGCTTAATAAATTAAATACATTACAAATTCAACATTTGAATTTATTATTTAAATTATAAATTCAACTCCTTGAATTTTTATCACCTCCAACATTTAATATTTAATAAACCCAACAATTGAGTTTAATAAATTAAATTCTCAAATTTTATAAATTCAACTCCTTGAATTTATTTTCTCAAAATTTAATTATCATAAATTCAACTTCTTGAATTTACTATATAATATAAATTCAACTTCTTGAATTTATTCTCTCAACGGGAACAAACGATACAGTGCTTGTGTGACCCTCAATGGTTCAGGGATACAGCTAGCCGTGGGTTCACAACTCTTTGTGATTCAGGACATAATCCTTTATTCGGGCTTACCCTAGTTAGCCCCATTCTTTTCATCAACACCTTGATCAAGAATGTCAGAACTCATTTCTGATTGCACCCATCGGATCATGGTAAGAGCGTCTAGTAGCATCGCTTCATGATCCCCTAGGTATCACTGATAATGCTTGCAAGAACCAGTCGATTATAATTAACATACAGTATGGTCCCTTCATCTCATATATCCCGATCGAATCTGCAACCATTGGTTCATCGAGGTTTGCATATTAATTCGATAACTATGTGATAACTATAATAGTGGCATCGCGTGTACTATTCGAGAACTCCTTCTCTAACGTACATCTCGTACTCTGGCCAGAGATTCCATGCACTATTATTTCATCAGATCATATAGGATATCCACACCCGTAGGTGAGCGGTGAATCCCCGACTACAATGCACTGGCTCCTATACGTGTCGCAACTGTACCCAACCTCGCCACCTGATGACTCTCCTGGAGCCGGTAAACGAGTCAAAGCACAGCCCTAGCATATAGAGCCTCAGTGTTGTCCCGGGTCATAAGGACTAATGGTGTACAATCATAACCACGGACTTATCCTCTCGATGAATGATAACCACTTGGAAAGTGTAAGGCTCGAGATTTATTAGTCTTCATTGATGTGATATTCGGAAGATATGAGTATGCATGCCATGTAAAGAGAGGCACTAAATGAGATTATGAAGTGTTGCATGAGATATAGACCGCACCCGCGCCTAAAGAAGGACTGCACCCGCGGTGCATGGCCAGAAAGTTGAATAGAATTACAGTAGCAACACCGCACCCGCGGTTCCAGAGGCAGCGCACATGCGGTGCTGCTACAGTGAGGTCAGCGCACCCGCGTTACAGGACTGAGCGCACCCGCGGTCGAAGCATTCGGAAAAGTTTATGTATATCATTACACTGAGCGCACCCGCGGTTATGGAATGAGCGCACCCGCGGTGCGACGTGCAGCATGAAAAATAAGCCACGTTTCCTGGTGTTGCATGCAGTATATATATAAGAATTGCACGCCTTTCCTTCACAAAATTCAGAAAAGGGTCGAAGCTTTTGAGAGAAAAATCCTTACGCCTTTGTAGATTTGTGATTGTGAAAGATCAACCCGTTAGAATTTTAATCCGATTTCAGTACTGTGTTCCTATCGACGCAGGCTACAACTGGACGTAAGTTTTGTTACATTTAGACATGATTTGAATTTATGATATTGTCAGAATTGAATACGAATCAGATATGATGTTTATGCTACAGTAGTCATTGTATAATTGAAGTCAGATTAAAGAATAGATTGGTTATGAAATTGTTATGATTTTCGAAAGATAATGATTGAGATTTGAAATCAGAGTAGTGTTGTTACTGATTTTGAATATACCGATATTGAAATTATGAGTTGTACTGGTATTGATTATGAATTCTGGTATTATATTTGTGATGTTGGGATTGACAGGATTATCGAGATTTCATTGTTATGCCGTTGAAACATCAGTTGATTTAGATTGATCAGATTCAGTAATGATCTCGAGTGTATCGTGATATCGTTTATATGAATTAGATTGTACCTTGTTCAGATATGGATCAGATTATATACTGAATTGAGTATTGATCAGAACAGGTTTTGAATCGAATTATATACTGATATTGTATTTATACAATTGTCATTGCCAGACTGATTATGGACAGATTGGAATACAAGACTTCGTCTTCGTCAGACCGGGAAGACAAAGGTATAATTCATGTGAATTCGGGAGATACGACTCGAATCAGACTTGGTTTGAGTTTCCCTAAATCAAATACTAGATTTATTATTTATATTTGATTATGATTATGTATTTTTTATAGATTTATATTCAAGCATTGAAATAGGAGAGTCATTGTCAGACTTGCTAAACTAGACGTTCGGTGGTATCGACGCTTCGGATCAGATTCAATCCGATTGTAGACATTCGATACAGACATGACCGAAGTCTAGGAATAAGACGTACAGTTACCCCGATTGGGAGGGTAGGTGACAGACAGTGACGTCTTATTCACACCGGGATCCCTAGAGTTAGAGTCGAGTCGAGTCAAGATATAAATTGAATTGAGTTGCATGCTTATTTTATTTTAATTTCAGAGATTATCGAATCCATTGTTACTGCATGCTTATTTTGATTTGGTTTCCTAGACTGTGAAACCTATTGTTATGAATTTTATGCATGATAATATGCTTTCTGATTTATATTGTGTATATGCATGTATTCATGTTTTGTACTGGGATTTATTCTCACCGGAGTATCCGGCTGTTGTCTTGTTTTGTATGAGTGCATGACAACAGGTGGGACAGGATCGGGGTCAAGGAGATGATGAGAGAAGATGAGTTAGAGTGGTGATTCCGGACTTATTGTAGACTTGGTTTAATACTTGAAATTTAGTAGTTGAACCTTAGACTAGTTTGAATAATTGTTGTACATTATTGTAACTTATACTGAGATGTATATTAGTGAGATTCCATTACGTCCCGCACTTACATTTTAAAAAAGAAAAATTTTTATACCCTGTTTATCTTAATTGATAATTATATCCCAAAGATGATTAAGAAAATGATTAGCGTCCGGGTCCCCACAACAGGTGGTATCAGAGCGATAGATCCTTTAGACTGAGATTGAAGAGAATGAGCGGGGTAGATTGAGTTTTCTTTCCTCGCATGTGATTGCTAGCATGAGATTTATTATCATGTTGACTTACATTGTGTATGCTAGCATGATACTAGGTGTTACTGCTTTGAAATACATGTTTACCCAATTATCTGATTTGAATTGGTATTATGTATTATTGAGTATGAATCAGATCTGATTCTTGATCAGCAGTAAGATGATCAGAGAAAGATTGGAACAGATTTGTAGTATTTGAGTACTAATGTTTTGATAAGCAGATATACCTCCACGGAGAATTCCAGAAAGGGGTAGTACTTCGACTGAACAGATAGATGTATCAGAAACTCAGATGGAAATAGTATCGAGACGTCTGAAGATTGTGAGAACTGGTTTGATGACATAGAAATACTGTTTGATTTACACTATTATTCAAATGAGCAGAGAATTAAACTGATATTCCACCAGTTACGAGAAGCCGCCGGGGGTTGGTGGATTACAAGTAAAAGAATGCTAGAACAGAAAGGTACAGTGATTTCGTGGGAAATATTCAGAACTGAATTTTATCGAAGATTTTTCTCAATTTCGTACCGAGAGGACAAGAAAGCAGAGTTTGAGAATTTGAGACAAGGTCAACTGAATATTGAAGAATATGTTGCTAAATTCTCTACTCTACTGCGTTTTGCTCCTAATATAATTGGGAATGATGAAGCTGTAGCGGATCAGTTCATCAGAGGATTGAACTCGGAGATAGTTGCATTGATGAATATGCAGCGACCTTACCATTTTGTTGATGCCATGAGTAGAGCGAAGAGAGCGGAGGCGAGTCTGATTAGACAACTAAAAAGGGTGTGTGAGATGCAACCCCAGACACAGCAATCCCCTCTCCGATTTGAACGCGGCAGTACGAGTGGAAAGCAAGATTTGCTGAAAGCTCGAAAGAAGCCATTCAAGAAGTTAGGGAGCGGACTGAGTGGTTCGTCTAGCTCCAGTGGTTCCAGCCCAAGTTGTACTGGAGTATATTGCAGAACTTGCGGAGGGAGACATTCCACAGAGCAATGCCAGGGAGTGACCGGTAGTTGCCATATTTGTAGACAGCCGGGACACCTTGCTAGAGTTTGTCCTCAGAGAAGTTCCTGAAGATTTTAGGAAGCAGAAGACCGAGGAACAGACACAGGACACACCTGATGATATAGTGGCAGGTATTGTTTTTTTTTATGATTATATTGCATCGGTATTGATATATACTAATGCATTCCCTATGATTATCTTTGACTGGGTTGCATTGAGATATGCTGTATCTGTTGAGTCTGAGTGTACTGTAGTATTGATTCCCTTACTTGTTGGGAAAGAAAGATTGATATCAGAGATTTCTGTGAAATATTGTATACTACAGTAAGATGAGAATGAGGTCGAGTTAGATTATGATGTACTTGTATTTCTGATTTGACCGCATTATTGATATTAATATGCTGAAAAAGTACAGAACTATTGTAGATTCCTGCCAGAAAAATATAAGATTCAGACCAGATAGGAATGATGAGTAGAAATTCCTCGGTAAGGATTCTAGATCTAGAATTCCTTGGATATCTGTATTGTCTATGACTCGATTATTACAGAAAGGAGCAGATGGCATCCTTATGTATTCAGTAGACATACTGAAATCGAGCCTAGCATTGGCAGATTTGCCAGTGATGTACGAGTTGGCTGATGTCTGCCAGATAAGATTCCAGAATTGTTTTGTATTAGGAAGATAGATTTCAGAATTGAATTGATACCAGGTACTGGTTGTGTTTTAGAATTCAGTACAGAATGATATTGAATGTGCAGAATGTCACTGAATGAAGTGAAAGAATTGAAAGATCAGTAGAAGAGTACGGGCCAGGAGTTACATTTGATTTAGTGTTTCTCGGTGGCATATTTCAATATGTTCAGAGATATTCTGATGATTTCATGCTCGTTGTATCTATGACATTTTGATATATTTGTAGCATCTGATTGATTGAATCGAATATCTGAAGATTGTATTGAATACTCTGAGAACTGTGATTATTATATACAGAAATTATTCAGATAAGAATCTTGCTTAAAAACATATTGTAGTCAGAATAAGCGATATCTGAAGTCAATATACCGATTGATTTTGACACAGTTGAGCTTGTGATAAGTGACTGAGAACGATAACGATATCAAAAAGATCAGAAATTTCAGAATGTCAGAAATTTATTTTGGTTTTAGTTAGCAGATTATCTTATACGATTGTTGTTTTGGATCTGCTTGAGTATTGTTATTGTTCTAAAACAATATTTGAGACAGCTTATATTGTTTGAGGGCATATTATAATTGCATATGGTATATAGCAGTCGATCATAACGACATGAAGACGTGATTGATTAGTCAGAATTGACGATATTGCCAGAAATTGCCGTTTTATGAGTTTACTGAACTCACTAGATCAGTATAGATTAGTGATATTGTGAATCTGATTTGATAGTATTGTTATTCTGAGTCAGTGTTGATACAGATTATTCAAACCGAATCAGAGCTGAATTCGAGAATTTCGGCAGTTCAGAGATTTAACAAGAATGTTCAGAGCTTAAATTCGATAATCAGAGCAGAGCATCGATCAGAGTAGCAGATATGTGATTTTTACTGTGTGAGAATGATTATCGTATGATGTCAAATGTGTCAGATTTGCACGACAAAATTTGATATCGATAGTCAGAACCGAATATCAGGTAAGTATTTTTTAAATTTATATTATTAACTGATTTGTTTGTACCAAATAGTTCGAATCTGAAATGACAGGTAGTGTCCGAACCGCATCGTAGTGGATTCAGTTTTCATTTTGGTGACTGAGAATGTATGATATTCGAACAGATAGTTTCGACATAAACAGATTAAATCAGTTGTGACAGAATTTGTACTGAAATGTTGGCAGAATTTGTACCGAAATGGCTGAATCGCCAATAAATGAAGATAGAAAGATAGAAATCAGAAGAGTTATTACAGAATTGGTATATTTCTGACTAGACATGGGGAGTATAATTCAATGAATTTCGTAATGAGATCACTATAATACTTTCCAGATTGTAATATGATATGATTGTGATTGACAGATTGTTCAATCTATATCTATTAGTTTGTACAAGATGACGTACAGACATGACCAGGTGACAAAGATCGATGGCAAAGAAATGGTCAGATTGATCAGAATGTGGGAGTAGATTATATCAGATTTTGGATTTTGATTGAGTTTGTAATTGTGGCAGAATATACCATGAACTCATTCATATATCATCCACTGACTGACAGATAGCCAGATTGTACTATCCGGATATTGAGAGATATCCAGGGAGTGGCAGTACTGGATGCTAGCACCAGTTGATATGACATATTGTCGCTGTGTGAATTATTGTACGATAATAGTTATCAGATAACCAGATGGATAATGAAATAGTTACAGACGATACATTGTACAGTGAGTACTGCAGATTTCTTTGGTATAAGAATAATATCTCGAAGATACCTGAGATAAGATTTAATACGGTCAGAGATACGACAAAGAAAATGTAGCTAATTCATAAGAGAATGAAGATAGCTCAGACCAGACAGACTTAATACGCCAACGTCGGATGATGACGATTGGTATTTGGGGCCGAAGATTTAATATATCCTTGACTGGGATAAACAGATCTGATATCAGCTAATGATATTGAATTGGTATGAGCTGTTGATTGGTATATACGGATATTGTATAGCCAGTATTTGGCGATTGATTCGATTAAAATGATTTCGAGTGGTATTATGATTTTATGCTTCTTGAATGACTACTCCGGTCTGGAATCAGAGATCCGTGAAAGGAAGAAAATTTAGAACGAAGAATATTCTAATGTTACATATACAGTAAAGTCGACGGAGCATTAGAAATATTCCTTGAAAGACAGAATCTGATATGAGATTAAGATTTCAGAATGGATTCATTGAGATGAGTTTTTTATTTAAACTCTGTATACATTCCTTCTGATATGTCTGAATTGATTACTTGCGATTTCGAGGACGAAATCATTTTTTAGAGGGGGAGAAATGTAAGGCTCGAGATTTATTAGTCTTCATTGATGTGATATTCGGAAGATATGAGTATGCATGCCATGTAAAGAGAGGCACTAAATGAGATTATGAAGTGTTGCATGAGATATAGACCGCACCCGCGCCTAAAGAAAGACTGCACCCGCGGTGCATGGCCAGAAAGTTGAATAGAATTACAGTAGCAACACCGCACCCGCGGTTCCAGAGGCAGCGCACCCGCGGTCGAAGCTTTCGGAAAAGTTGATGTATATCATTACACTGAGCGCACCCGCGGTTATGGAATGAGCGCACCTGCGGTGCGACGTGCAGCATGAAAAATAAGCCACGTTTCCTGGTGTTGCATGCAGTATATATATAAGAATTGCACGCCTTTCCTTCACAAAATTCAGAAAAGGGTCGAAGCTTTTGAGAAAGATCAACCCGTTAGAATTTTAATCCGATTTCAGTACTGTGTTCCTATCGACGCAGGCTACAACTGGACGTAAGTTTTGTTACATTTAGACATGATTTGAATTTATGATATTGTCAGAATTGAATACGAATCAGATATGATGTTTATGCTACAGTAGTCATTGTATAATTGAAGTCAGATTAAAGAATAGATTGGTTATGCAATTGTTCTGATTTTCGAAAGATATTGATTGAGATTTGAAATAAGAGTAGTGTTGTTACTGATTTTGAATATACCGATATTGAAATTATGAGTTGTACTGGTATTGATTATGAATTCTGGTATTATATTTGTGATGTTGGGATTGACAGGATTATCGAGATTTCATTGTTATGCCGTTAAAACATCAGTTGATTTAGATTGATCAGATTCAGTAATGATCTCGAGTGTATCGTGATATCGTTTATATGAATTAGATTGTACCTTGTTCGGATATGGATCAGATTATATACTGAATTGAGTATTGATCAGAACAGGTTTTGAATCGAATTATATACTGATATTGTATTTATACAATTGTCATTGCCAGACTGGTTATGGACAGATTGGAATACAAGACTTCGTCTTCGTCAGACCGGGAAGACAAAGGTATAATTCATGTGAATTCGGGAGATACGACTCGAATCAGACTTGGTTGGAGTTTCCCTAAATCACATACTAGATTTATTATTTATATTTGATTATGATTATGTCTTGTTTATAGATTTATATTCAAGCATTGAAATAGGAGAGTCATTGGCAGACTTGCTAAACTAGACATTCGGTGGTATCGACGCTTCGGATCAGATTCAATCCGATTGTAGACATTCGATACAGACATGACCGAAGTCTAGGAATAAGACGTACAGTTACCCCGATTGGGAGGGTAGGTGACAGACAGTGACGTCTTATTCACACCGGGATCCCTAGAGTTAGAGTCGAGTCTAGTCAAGATATGAATTGAATTGAGTTGCATGCTTATTTTATTTTAATTTCAGAGATTATGGAATCCATTTTTACTGCATGCTTATTTTGATTTGGTTTCCTAGACTATGAAACCTATTGTTATGAATTTTATGCATGATAATATGCTTTCTGATTTATATTGTGTATATGCATGTATACATGTTTTATAGTAGGATTTATTCTCACCGGAGTATCCGGCTGTTGTCTTGTTTTGTATGTGTGCATGACAACATGTGGGATAGGATCGGGGTCAAGGAGATGATGAGAGAAGATGAGTTAGAGTGGTGATTCCGGACTTATTGTAGACTTGGTTTAATACTTGAAATTTAGTAGTTGAACCTTAGACTAGTTTGAATAATTGTTGTACATTATTGTACCTTTATACTGAGATGTATATTAGTGAGATTCAATTACGTCCCGCACTTACATTTTAAAAAAGAAAAATTTTTAGACCCTGTTTATCTTAATTGATAATTAAATCCCAAAGATGATTAAGAAAATGATTAGCGTCCGGGTCCCCACAGAAAGTCCGAGAGAGGGTTGTTCGGTATAATCATCATATGACTACCCATCTGCATGTTTGGACATCTCTATGCCCTTACCAAGAAACACAGTACACAACATCACAGATGCTAGTCTCAAGCTCAAGCGGCCTTTATCCATGTTTTAGGCGGCTGAATCTACTAGGAACGAATTTAGAATATGCAGTGTTTACAAATGAGTTTCAACATCGAATTACGATTCATTTGTATTAAAGCATGATCAAGGACTTTATCTATGCTGTTTGCATGGGTATACAGATAAAGTATAATAAGACCATAAAAAGTTAAATTATATTAAAATAAAGATTGTTTATTACATTTGATTCAATAAATTCCCTAGCCAACCGTTGGCTTGCAGGGCATCTACTCTAACAATCTCCCACTTGCCCTAGAGCCAACTACCATTAATCCCATTGCTTTGCGATGCTTTTCAAACAATGGTCCTGGCAAGGGCTATGTAAGTGGATCAACAACATTATCTGCAGAGGGGACTCTTTCGACTGATATGTCTCATCTTCCAAGAATCTCCCGTATGATGTGGAACTTCCGCAGTACATGTTTGGATCGCTGATGAGACCTTGGTTCCTTTGCTTGCGCAACGACACCAGTGTTGTTCCAGTACAACGGGACTGGATCAACTCCATTAGGAATAACACCCAACTCTTGGACAAAATTCCTCATCCAAACTACCTCTTTAATTGCATCAGATGCAGCAATATATTCAGCTTCAGTGGTGGAATCCGCAACGGTGTCTTACTTGAAACTTTTCCAAGAGACAGCTGCACCATTAAGCATGAATATAAAGCCAGAGGTCGATTTTGAATCATCTACGTCACATTGGAAGCCAGAATCAGTGTAGCCTTCCAATTTCAATTCTCCTCCCCATAGACCATGAACAAGTTCTCTAAGTCCTTCTCAAGTACTTAAGAATATCTTACATGGCCTTCCAATACATTGGACCAGGGTTTGCCTGATATCTGCTTGTAACACTCAGAGCGTAAGCAACATCAGGACGTGTCTATATCACACCATACATGATACTACCAATGGTTGACGCATATGAAATTCGTGTCATCATCTCTATCTCTTCATCAGTTTTGGGACACATTGCCTTAGATAGAGTAATACCATGACACATTGGTAAGTATCCTCTCTTGGATTCTTCCATAGAGAATCGTTTTATAATGGTATCGATATAGGTGGCTTGGGTGAGTCCAAGCATCCTATTGAAAGAGGATTGGTTACGGTGACCGGAAGCACAACGAAAGTTAAAAATCGAATTTTTACTCAAGAAATTTCGGCCACCTCATATTATTTTGTGTAGCAAATACAACAAACACCAAATATCATACATAGGGTGTTGAGAAAATTATACCTATCAACCTTTTGAGGTTGATGATGGCTCCAACTTTGTTGTTAAACAACAAAGCTCTTGAATGGCAAGAAGATCTACAAGCTTCCTCCTTGAGCACACCTTGCTCAAAATTAGGCCCACCACTAACTAGGTAGATTCCCTCATATTTTGCACTAGAAAAATATGAGGATTTTTCAAAGAGAAGTGCAAGAATTCCTCAACCAAGATGAAGAGAAAAATGGAGAGAAATGAGTGTCAATTTTTCGGCCAAGTGAGGGGAGAGTGAAGGAGTGAATGAGTTGTCTTGGTGTGTGAAAAAATAGAGACCAACTTTAGCATGCCATGCAATTTTTTAATCAAAAGTAATCAACAACCTTTCACCTCCCAAGCATGCATTCTCATTTGGGCTTGTAACAATTACAAGGCCCATGGACTTTCATTTAAATGTCCCAAACATATTTGAGCCCATTTAAAGTTTACTTGATTTTACCCAAGCCCACTAGTTTAATAATTATTTCTAATTGGGCTCTACAAGGCCCAATGTTATTTAATTAATTCAACACTTGAATTAATTTAATTATTTGAACTCTACTAGGCCCACTAGTGTTTTATTAATTCAACACTTGAATTAATTTAATTTAGTCCATAATAATGTTTATGAAAATCACAATTTTCAAATACATTATTTACTTGGCCTATTTTTAATTTAGGAACACATTCATAAATTAAAATTACATTTCTCTCATAGAAGTCATACTTCTATTTTTCTCAACGCTTATAAACTCATTTATAAGCCGTTCAACACATTGAACTATTTTTACTTCTCAACGGGATCTCGAAAGCTACTACTTGTGTGGCCCTCAATGGTTCATTGATACAACTAGCCGTGGGTTCACATCGATGGTGTAATCTAAGAAACCCCTTTCTTAATTACCACCATACTCTGATCAGAGATTTCAAACTACATATACATGAGAACACATAGGATATCCATACCCGAAGGTAAGCGGTGAATCCCCGACTACAATGCATCGACTCCTATATGTTTCGACAGAACACCCAACCTTGCCACCTGATGACCCCATGAGAGTCGGTAAACAAGTCAAAGTGTAATTCTAGCACATAGAGTCTCAATGTTGTCCCGGGTCATAAGGACTAATGGTGTACAACCATAAACTAGGACTTTTCCACTCGATAAGTGAGAACCACTTGGAAAGTCCTTTTATGGAGGGTTGTTCAGTGCACTCTACAAGGAGCATCTATCTGCATGCTCGGACATCACAATGTCCCCTACCAATGAAACATGGTACTCACATCGCAGATACTAGTCTCGAACTCTAGCGGCCTATATCCTTCTTAGCGGCGGCTGAATCGACTAGGAACTTTTTAGAATATACAGTATTCCAAATATGAGTTTCATGATACTCATCATATGAGCATCTCATATTCTTTCTACTATTTGTATATTCAAGGGCTTTATCTATGCAACTAGCATGGGTATACAGATAAAGAAGTGCCAAAATAATAAATTCAAATATTATTAAAATAAAGATTGTTTATACATAGAGTTTAATCATGAACCCTCGGCCAACACTTGGCTCGACGGGCACCTACTCTAACACCTATTTGATCTATTTCTATAGATTTGTATTCCCAATACGTAGGATGCTTCACCCATGTCTTTCATGGAGAATTTACTGGCTAACCATACTTTAGTTGATTGCAGTAATCCTACATCATTCCCAATGAGCATGATATCATCAACATAAAGTATTAGGAATGTCACTGCACTCCCACTAACTTTCTTGTACACACACGGTTCCTCGGGATTCTTAGCAAAACCAAACACTTTGATAGTGCTATCAAATCTGAGGTTCCAACTCCTTGACTCCTGCTTGAGACCATATATTGATACCTTATGCTCACTTCCTACTGATGTGTATCCCTCAGGTTGAGACATATAAATTTCCTCTTTGATGTCTCCATTGAGGAATGCAGTCTTTACATCCATTTTCCATATCTCATAGTCATACCATGATGCTATGGCTAGTAGTAATCTAATGGACTTAAACATAGCAACGGTGAAAAAATTTCCTCATAGTCAACTCCTTGCCTTTGAGTATAATCTTTTGCAACCATCCTTGCTTTGAAGGTCACTACCTTCCCATTCGCCCCAAGCTTTCTTTTGTAGATCCATTTGCACCCTATAGGAACGATTTCCCCAGGTTGATCCACCAATGTCCAGACTTGGTTTGAATACATAGAATCCATTTCTGACTGCATGGCTTCAAGCCATTTGGTTGAATCAGTATCAGAAATTGCTTCTTTGAAATTCATTGGATCACATCCAACACAAGACTCAAGATGGCCTTGTTCATGAAGAAGCGTATATCTTGCAGGTGGTCTAATACCCTATCAGACCTTCTAGGAGCTTGTACTTCAACTACTGGTTCTTGGGAAATGGGTTAAACTTCTATAGTTGAGGGAGTATCTTGAATTTCTTCAAGTTCTATCATCTTGCCTTTTCTATCTAATAGAAATTCCCTTTCCAAAAAGGCGGCATTTCTTGAAACAAACATTTTTGCTTCATTGGGATGATAGAAATAATATCTAACAGAATTCTTTGGATATCTTACAAAGTAGCACAAAGTAGATCTACTATCCAATTTGTCTCTCACTGTCTGCTTCACGTAAGCAGGACATCCCCATATTCTCATGTAAGAATATTTGGGAGTTTTTTCTATCCATATCTCATATGGTGTTTTATCCACTTCTTTAGTATGGACATTATCAACAACATTGCCGCAGTTTCAAGCGCAAAGCCCCAAAACGATGTAGGCAATTCAGTGAATCCCATCATAGATCGAACCATGTCCATCAAAGTTCGATTTTGACGTTCAAAAACACCATTCAATTGTGGTGTTGCTAGTGGAGTCACTGTGAGAGAATCTCATTCTCTTTTAGATAACCCAAAAATTCAGCACTTAAGTATTCTCCACCTCGATCAGATCGAAGTGCCTTAATACTTCTTTCTTGCTGATTTTCTACTTCAGATATGAATTCTTTGAACTTTTCAAATGCTTCAGATTTGTGTTTTATCAAATAAACACACCCATATCTCGAATGGTCATCAGTAAAGGTAATGAAGTAGGATTGCCCATATTTTGTGCTAACACTTAGCGGGCCACAAACGTCTGTGTGGATCAAATCCAGTAGACCATGTGCACGTTCCACGTTTCCATTGAATGGAGTCTTAGTCATTTTTCCTTTTAGACAGGACTTACAAGCATGTAGAGAATTTATGTCTGACAAGTCAAACATGCCTTCTCCCACTAGCTTGTGCATCCTTCTTTGGGAAATATGACCTAGTCTAGCGTGACATATTTGTGTTGGATTTGGATCATCTAACTTTCTTTTGGTTTTTGTTGAAATCATGTTTACTTGGACATTCACTTATCATTTCCAGAACATTTCTGGCACATATAATTTCTTATGTCCGGACTTCTTGCAGTGAAATAAATATGTTCTAACTTATCGGGCTTTGTAGGCCTTTTAAGTGTCTTTCAGAGTTTGTCTCTTATTGGGATTGTTTTCCTTGTGAGGGGCGGAACATTTCTTTCCCTTACCTTGTGGGCTATTTTTTGTCTGACAAGAGGCCCATTAGAAAAACAATTCCCTGTTTTATGGTGATCTCATAAGTTATAAGCGTATTGACTAGCTCTTCAAGGCTATCATCTATCTTATTCAAATTGAAGTTCACCATAACCCCGTCAAATGAGGAAGAGAAAGACAACAAACTCATGTTACCTAGTAACTCGTTAGGAATCACATATTCCAGGCCCACCACATCGTCAATAAGCCCAATCATATGTACATCATGCTCATGGGCCAGAGCCCCATCTTGCATGCATGTAGTCATGAGCTTTTAAAATGGTGTGCATCCTTGTAGGAGTTTCATGCACCATGCAACTCTTGCACGTGCATTCGAATGTCAGCAGCATTCAAAATTTCCTCAAAGTGTCCCTACAGTTCATTTGACGTAAAAGCGAGCATGTTACACTTTAGCTTGTATACTATGGTCCTACCATCTTGCATGCTTTGTCAGTTCAACAGGATTGACATTAGTGTGCATGCCATTTTCTCTGAATTCAGAACAATTTGCCCAACCAGTCTTGAAAATTAGATTCGATTAGCTTGTTAATAATAAAAATTGATTATGTGACGAAATCAAAAATATACTGATACGGAAACAGAATAATGGTTGCTGATTATTTTAAAATAATTTTAAGATATAAAATATGGATTTTTATTTTATAAATCTCCCTCCCACTATTTTGACATTTCCACCACCCTTTGATGAAAAAGGTAAATCGTATTTCCTTAGTGGGCACGTAGAGTCCAATTAGTCAATTATAATCCCGAATAATATCAGCCAATTATAATTTCTGAAAGGTAGAATCCAATTGCATCCCTATGCAACCTCCGTGTGTTTTGCATCACGTTTAATAAGGACCCAATAATATGACGTCGTTTATTTTCGCGTGTCAAACCAACCCATCAATGTTGAATTGTAGTAGACGGTCGTCATGAGTTCCCCCAAAAATATGAGCCGAAGTCATAGGAGTTCCACTCAATTCACATCATATGTCCGGTGGAGGTCACAGCTTTCCGGCGTACATGCCTCCCCAATAATATGAGCCAGACACTGTCCACGGGTAGCATCAACATGCAACCACGGTTGATGGAAGGCAAGGAAAAATTAAACTTTTTTAATTTTTACTTTTCCGGTTTGATATAAATTTTGAATCATATTTAAAATGACGGATTTTAATTTTAAAAATGTCTCATCATTTTAATTTAAAAATCGTGTGCCACAAGTTTGTATGTTTGCCGGATTCATGCAACTATATTATTTAATAATATACATACATGCATACTACTATATATCGCATATATCATAATATGACATTCAATAATAACTAAGGATGATCGATCGCCAACACTATTAGATCCATGTGAG
Source organism: Primulina tabacum (assembly GCF_025594145.1). Classification (NCBI taxonomy): domain Eukaryota; kingdom Viridiplantae; phylum Streptophyta; class Magnoliopsida; order Lamiales; family Gesneriaceae; genus Primulina; species Primulina tabacum. The sequence goes on along the minus strand of NC_134550.1, from coordinate 43,555,403 downwards.
CCATACATGGATGCAGGTCCAAACCTAGGTGAATCCGGGGATGCAAATGCAACAATTACAAAAGCTTCCAATATTTTACATGTCTTCATCTTGATCATCAGGCCCACCATCTTCCAGTCTTGATCTCCCACTATTTCTAGTAATTACATTTAAATAGTCAGGGCACATAAGGGATACATCTCATGGGGTGGGAACGGGCCATAAACCAGGCCCACTTTAATAATATCAAATATTAACAAAACGAATAAAACAGTAAAATATCCTAACATAGACTTAACACATTGGTCAAGGCTCTCGATCATCTTTCATGCATTTAATATCAAATATTAACATCAATTAATTAAACAAATTTAATTAACTGATCAATCATATATCTAATAATTTATCACTAACCACCACAATTATTAAAGAATTTAATAAATTAAATAAACCCCTTTATTTAATTTCCAATTAAATCAATAATAATTGATTTCTTGTAAAACTCATTTTTACCATAAATAATTAAAATCATATTCTAATTATTTATTTCACAAGAAAATGATTAATTTTTCAAAAATTAATTTCCAAAATAAAAATTGAACAAATTTTCAAAAATATCAATTTTACCAAAAATTTGAAAATTCAGAAAATCGCACCCTAGGCCCAAACAATTCAAGCCCAATATTCAGCACGCTTCCCGAGACGCTCCCGGACAGCCGCCCGCCCACTGCCCGCCCGCTGTCCTAACGTTTCAGGCAGCGGCAGCGGCCCTGTGCGCGCAGAATGAGCACAGGCGCGCCGACGCCGCGCGCAGGCGTCCGACGCCTGTGCACCCTAGCGCACAGGCGTCGGACGCCTGCGCTAGTCGCGCAGGCGTCCGGCGCTGCGCTAGCGCGGTGCGCGCAGGCGTCGGACGCCTGCGCGCCCGCTGCGCGCTGCCGTGCGCGGCCCTGCGCGCACGGACTGCCCGGAACAGTTCCGGGCAGATTTAATTTTTTTTTTATTTCGAAAATCTGGAAAAATTAATTTTCGTGGTGCTAAATTTTCTGAAAAATTTTCTTGTGTGGTTAGAAGTAAATTATTCAATATCAAAATCATACGATTTAGAAAAAAAAACTTTTGCTCTGATACTACTGTTGGATCTGGTTTTCTACACGCCCAAACGCAGCAGAAGATTTAAAATTTTTATTTTATTTTGAAAAAAAAATAATATTGCTTTAGGCGCTCGTATGGTTTAACAAAACATTCATAGGATGTTAGAAATTTATACCTTTGGTGATTAAATCACGTGGCTCCAACTATTCCGGGGTTAGCGGAGATAGCTCTTGATGAATCCCTACGAACTTTCTTCAAGAAATCCTCCTATCAAGTCCACGACTAGATAGTGTGTTCCTCTTCCAATTTGCACTAGAAAAAAATTGAAGATATTTTGCGTAGGAGAGAAAATAATTGAGAGACGGCACAATAATTTTTTTTCTTTTCAAAAGTTGGCCGATTTCTTCTTTGATTGAGTGGAGGCTCACGTATCCTTTTGTTGTGGTGGCTAGGTTTAGTGTTTTTCAAGTATTATTTATAATAAAATAATAACATAATTACATAATTAACATTAATGGGCTTGATTTAATTAATTGGGCTAGTCCAACTAGTTTAATTAATTTAATCAAAGCCCATTAAAACTTTAATTATTTATTATGTTGGACTTGTACTCCTACAAGCCCATATTATCCACCATATTTAATTTATTAATTAATAAACTCAATTTTTGAGTTTAATAAATTAAATACATTACAAATTCAACATTTGAATTTATTATTTAAATTATAAATTCAACTCCTTGAATTTTATCACCTCCAACATTTAATATTTAATAAACCCAATAATTGAGTTTAATAAATTAAATTCTCAAATTTTATAAATTCAACTCCTTGAATTTATTTTCTCAAAATTTAATTATCATAAATTCAACTTCTTGAATTTACTATATAATATAAATTCAACTTCTTGAATTTATTCTCTCAAAACCCTCAATGGTTCAGGGATACAGCTAGCCGTGGGTTCACAACTCTTTGTGATTCAGGACATAATCCTTTATTCGGGCTTACCCTAGTTAGCCCCATTCTTTTCATCAACATCTTAATCAAGAATGTCAGAACTCATTTCTGATTGCACCCATCGGATCATGGTAAGAGCGTCTAGTAGCATCGTCCCATGATCCCCTAGGTATCACTGATAGTTCCTGCAAGAACCAGTCAATTATGATTAACGTACAGTACGGTCCCTTCATCTCATATATCCCGATCGAATCTGCAACCATTGGTTCATCGAGGGTTGCATATTAATTCGATAACTATTCGAGAACTATAATAGTGGCATCGCGCGTACTATTCGAGAACTCTTTCTCTAACATACATCTCGTACTCTGGCCAGAGATTCCATGCACTATTATTTCATCAGATCATATAGGATATCCACACCCGTAGGTGAGCGGTGAATCCCCGACAACAATGCACTGGCTCCTATACGCGTCGCAACTGTACCCAACCTCGCCACCTGATGACTCTCCTGGAGCCGGTAAACGAGTCAAAGCACAGCCCTAGCATATAGAGCCTCTGGGTTGTCCCTAGTCGTAAGGACTAATGGTGTACAATCATAACCACGGATTTATCCTCTCGATGAATGATAACCACTTGGAAAGTCCGAGGGAGGGTTGTTCGGTATAATCATCATATGACTACCCATCTGCATGTTTGGACATCTCTATGCCCTTACCAAGAAACGCAGTACACAACATCACAGATGCTAGTCTCGAGCTCAAGCGGCCTTTATCCCTATTTTAGGCGGATGAATCGACTAGGAACAAATTTAGAATATGCAGTGTTTACAAATGAGTTTCAACATCGAATTATGATTCATTTGTATTAAAACATAATCAAGGACTTTATCTATGTTGTTTGCATGGTATACATATAAAGTATAACAAGACCATAAAAAGTTAAATTATATTAAAATAAAGATTGTTTATTACACTTGAGTCAATAAATTCCCTAGCCAACCATTGGCTTGCAGGGCATCTACTCTAACAGCTTGACCCTTCCTACCCCTCTCTGGACCGTCCCAAGTTATCACCCAGACCACCTAGCCCAGCCCCTAACCGAGCCGCAGCCCCCTGTACAGGAACCGAACGTGAGAAGTGCTTGGGGAGTGTCCTAACTTTCATGGACTCCTCCCCAGCCTGAACCACGAGTCCTAGCCATGCTAGGACTCTTCCTAGGACCTAGCCACGACCCTTAGGACCCAACCCTCAGACCTGGTCGAGCCCCAAGCCCCCATGCACCCTAGCCAAGTCCCTTGAATTTTTTGTACAAGCCATAGAACTCACGACTTCATCTTTCTGAATTTCCTTCGGTTCCAGCTCAATTCAATTTTGTTTGCAGCATGTTTTGTGTGTTCTAAGACCCCTTAGGCGTGTAAAAACAACCCTTAAACATCGCCTAATCATGGCAGCCCTTTCCACAATAATAAAACATGATTTTGGAATCAAATAACACAAGTTTGAAACCTATATGCACATAGTTACGAAATTTCAATTGTGTGTCAAGTTTTCTTTCAAATCCTGATCAAATAAATATTATGATGTGATAGATGTTTGAAAGAAAGAAATATGGCGTGCCTTTGCGTTAAATACACTCGAAAAATCATTGACAATTTGCGAAGAACGGACAAGAACCTTGGCTTGAATTTCCCTTGAGCTTTTTCCGAAAATCATCTTTCAATTGTGTGAGTGTGCCATGTGTTTTGAAGGCTGCAATTTCAGAAAAGAGGCGTGTCAAAGTATGAGGTTTGGGGAGGGTTTTTAATATATTTTATAGTTAATTAATTACTAATTAGGCCTAGGCCCATTAAGCATATAATTAGGCCCATTAGTACTTAATTAGTATTTAATTAAAATATTAAAAATAATTTTGCTTAAATAAGTTTGTGAATTTATTAGCCGGGTTGCCATTACGTTTGTATTTTTGATTAAAATCCAACACCGATAAAAATTACGTCCCAGCGTATAAAATAATCTCAAAACCCCTTATTTTAAAAAATAAGAAAAAGCATCACCCTTAATTTAAATAATTAAAAATAATTAACCAATAAAAATATTTTCTATTTTTCAGCCCTCGGTCTCCGTTCCTCGATCGCAACTCGAATAACCTTTTAAAAATATATTTTAATGCAATCATGTAGAAAAGTATATTTTAAACATGCAATTATGCACAACATAATTAATTAATGAAATTAAAACATTTAATAAAAAATACAGGAGAATTTAATAATTCAAATGCATGTGTTTCGCGTGGACTTTTAAATTTTCGGGGCGTTACAATCTCTCCCCCTTAAATTGAATTTCGTCCTCGAAATTTGCCTATCCTTAATACAGTTTAGAATTAATTATAGTATCCCAAAAATCCACGCTTCCGCTGCGCTACTCTGATCAAACTTAAGTTCTATAATGTCCTTATGTCCCCTTGATCCCAAATAAATTTTCTTCTAAATCCTTATTTTGCAATTCGCAACTTAAAAAAAACTATAATGACTAAGTGATATTCTATTATAACCTCGAATTTCATTTTTTTCTTAAAATCCCAATATATAAAAAGATGACTGACCATACTTATCATATATTACTTTCCTGATTTATACCCAAAATATTCATCAACCTATCAATTTCAATCTTAAAATCCCAAGCACATCCGTTAACACTTAGATTTTTCAAGCCTAATATCGGTTCATCCTTGAAAACCCTTAATTAACATTCCTTATAACATTATTACCTAAGTTATCCCAAAGTTCCAAATATTCTTAAAAGTCTAAATTATCAAAAATTCTTATCATTTAACCCATTCAATTATCACTTATTGCTAAATTAGTTCCCAAATTCCTTAGCAATTGCAAAAATCAATTCTTAATTTCCTCAAAAATTATCTTAATTGGTCCTTAATTTCAAAAATCCTACGATTAACCCAAAAGCTCTTTGTATTCTTAATTTCCTTCTACAGATTTCTCATTACATAATTTGAAAAATTTAAACTTATTTACCTAAAAATCAATTCCTATAACCAATCTTACCTTTCATCAAACTTAAAATCTCAATTTATACATTTCTATACTCCCAATGTCGTTATAAATACTCGAATCATTATTATTTATGAGTAATTCCCAAAAATTAATTCAACTAGTAACCATAAGTCATAAATATTTTCTTATAAAATCTACGTGTCCCATAAAGCATTCATAATATTCACGATTAACTTATAACCAAAAAAGTAGAACGTCAATATTAAAACCCAAAAATCAACATAGTCCAATTCCACCACGAAACCAACATGCGTTGAAATCAAATAATTTCTTATTTCATGTCGCATCACGTATAAAAATTTTCAAAGCATATAAAAATATATTTTCCTAATGCTATTAAACATGTGACGTGAACATATAACTCATATAATTATGCAGGTAACATCATAAAATCATATAAAGCATGTAAACTTACAAATTTGAGGCTTGACGACTGATCTTTCCGGCGCTGATGGTGGCACAACCCTTTACAGAACCATTGCTCTGATACCAACTGAAACGTCTGTCCTTTTTATTGCTTTAAAAGTACTAGAAATTTTTTTTAAAATTTCGGCCAACTATTAAAATATTTTAATAAAATATTTTGCCCTTCTAGAACAAAACCTCAACCAACTAGTATTTAAAAATTCAAGTGAAATAGTCATAGAGTAAAATCGTCTACTATTTTACCAAACCTAAAAAGAAATAATTTGAAAAGAATAGCCCATACTGAACCTCTCAAAAATCTCTCAAATGCATAAATAAATAATCTTAAAAATCTTTAATCATAAAGCATGAGTCATAAGTCATAATGCGGAAAATGTAGAAGCGCTGGTCCTCGGGTTGTGTGCGCCTTCAGTCCAGTCAAATCACCCGTCAAGTCCTCCCTCAAACTCACCTGCATCCATCATACCTAGTGAGTCTAAAAACTCAACACACCATAATCTTTATAACGAGTAATACGTAATACAGTCAACATATAACGGTGAAAAATACTTGTACTTATAATATCGTTTTCATGAAGATGCATAAATATAATCATTTTCGTAAACATTTTCATGATGCCTAAAACTTTAAACATAAACATTTTCATGACATGCAAACATGAATTTCTTTTTCCTCAACATGACATGACATAAAACCTTAAACATAATCATGAACATTTCCTTTTTTTCCTTTGTTGAATTCAGATCGTTAATTGTGACTTTCCTCAACATGACATGAAAATCGATGGATCCATCTACATATAACCACAGTACTGGGCAGGCGGGGACATCAGCGACACTCTCACTGGTCAACTGAGCCTTGGCCTATCATGATCGAATAGAAATACGATCGTCGGGGCTCCCTCTGGGGCTTTCTCCCATAAATGGGCTCCCTCTGGGGCCTTCTCCCCTCACGATATTCCCATTCTTACCTCAAACCTCATAACCTCATATTCGTAATAATGGAAACACGATCGTCGGGCTCCCACTGGGACCATCACCCTCACGACATCGCCATCATTAACGAATTAGTCACAATCACTTCACTTCCTTCAACATTTTTCATTCCCATCACTTTAGAAAAATCATGAATAATATTTGCATTTTTCATTTTGAAACCAAGCATGCAACATGTATTTTAATTGTCTTCCCTCAATCATAAAAATCAAATAGACATTTAAAAATTATAATTTAATCATGAACATTTCATAAACATTTAAAATGACATTTTAACCTCAAAACATTTAAAATAACATTTTTACATATTAAATCATAACCATATAAAATTCCTTAAACATTTAAAATATCATTTTAACATATAAAATCTCATAAACATTTAAAATATCCTTTTTAACATAAAAATTCCACAAACATCCATAACTGTAAAAAAATAATCATATTAGCGCATAAAACAGCATTCAGGGCACTGCCATGACGTTTACTAATTTTTAAGTGTAAAAAGACCGTTTTACCCATAGACTCGACATTTTATGTTTTCGACTTTTATCTTGATTTCATGACTCTAACATGTCCCAAATAATTATTTAAGCCTACATGAATTTTTCCATATTTTTATTTTGCTTAAATCGAGAACTTTTAATTTAATATTTAAATAAGACGTATTAACGCGTTTTAATCCCGAATTAAACCAAACCTTAATATAAAATTCTCAAATTAAAAACTTAGACTTCTAATAATTCTTTAAGCTTAACTCTAATTTTTCATAATTTTATAAGGCTTAAAACTAGGCGTTTCAATTAACTCGTTAATTAGCGTTTCGTGCGACGATTAAATCCTGAATAAATCCAAAAATCATTATTTTGATCCCAAATTTAAACATAGAATTTTTAAGATTTTTTCTACCCTTACAAGTCATGAGTCACCCCCGTGGAGCCATGGATTCAATTTTAACCTTTTAATTTCTCGTTTTGACACCTTATCGAACGCACCGAGCCATCTCCTAATTTACTCGAGCCACGCCCGAGCCACCTTGAGCCAAACCCGAGACAACCCACCTAGGGACCCTACTGTGTAAGCCCAGCCCGAAAAACCATCTTTGTCCCGCCCAAAACCCTTCTGAAACTCGCCCCATATTTCTGCACGATTTGTGTGTGAGACTCCCATGATCCATATGACTCCTAACTAGCCTAGGACTTCTCCCAGCCCTCAACCACTTGCCCCCTCACGACCCTAACCTTCCCTGGACCACGATCAGACCAAGCCCAGACCAACCCAGCCCCTGGACCCTGCACACAAAATTTCTAAATCAAGGACAGCAACCTGCGCCCCTCCCTAGCTCCCTGCGTTCGTTCGTGATGCTTCGTGTGGACTCTTGCTCCAGCCCCCACGAGGCCTGACCCTTCCTACCCCTCTCTGGACAGTCCCAAGTCATCAGCCAGACCACCTAGCCCAGCCCCTAACCGAGCCGCAGCCCCCTGTACAGGAACCGAACGTGAGAAGTGCTTGGGGAGTGTCCTAACTTTCATGGACTCCTCCCCAGCCTGAACCACGAGTCCTAGCCATGCTAGGACTCTTCCTAGGACCTAGCCACGACCCTTAGGACCCAACCCCCAGACCTGGTCGAGCCCCAAGCCCCCATGCACCCTAGCCAAGTCCCTTGAATTTTTTGTACAAGCCATAGAACTCACGGCTTCATCTTTCTGAATTTCCTTCGGTTCCAGCTCAATTCAATTTTGTTTGCAGCATGTTTTGTGTGTTCTAAGACCCCTTGGGCGTGAAAACAACCCTTAAACATCCCCTAATCATGGCAGCCCTTTCCACAATAATAAAACATGATTTTGGAATCAAATAACACAAGCTTGAAACCTATATGCACATAGTTACGAAATTTCAATTGTGTGTCATGTTTTCTTTCAAATCCTGATCAAATAAATATTATGATGTGATAGATATTTGAAAGAAAGAAATATGGCGTGCCTTTGCGTTAAATACGCTCGAAAAATCGTTGACAATTTGCGAAGAACGGACAAGAACCTTGGCTTGAATTTCCCTTAAGCTTTTTCCGAAAATCCCCTTTCAATTGTGTGAGTGTGCCGTGTGTTTTGGTGGGTGCAATATCAGAAAAGAGACGTGTCAAAGTATGAGGTTTGGGGAGGGTTTTTAATATATTTTATAGTTAATTAATTACTAATTAGACCTAGGCCCATTAAGCATATAATTAGGCCCATTAGTACTTAATTAGTATTTAATTAAAATATTAAAAATAATTTTGCTTAAATAAGTTTGTGAATTTATTAGCCGGGTTGCCATTACGTTTGTATTTTTGATTAAAATCCAACACCGATAAAAATTACGTCCCAGCGTATAAAATAATCTAAAAACCCCTTATTTTAAAAAATAAGAAAAAGCATCACCCTTAATTTAAATAATTAAAACAATTAACCAATAAAAATATTTTCTATTTTTCAGCTCTCGGTCTCCGTTCCTCGATCGCAACTCGAATAACCTTTTAAAAATATATTTTAATGCAATCATGTAGAAAAGTATATTTTAAACATGCAATTATGCACAACATAATTAATTAATGAAATTAAAACATTTAATAAAAAATACAGGAGAATTTAATAATTCAAATGCATGTGTTTCGCGTGGACTTTTAAATTTTCGGGGACGTTACAATACTGTTCCATACATAACCCATACGTAACTAACATGCATAATTTCTATTATTTCTTTAAATTTTAAATAAATACTGCATAATCATAATTTGATCATAAAACATTTCATGGAAACATGCTGTAAAAATATTTCATGCTTTAAACGAAATGCGTAAACGTAAAACTTACAGACCAAAGACGTGACTTCGTGAGCTTCTCTAGATCAGTAGTAGTACAACCCTTTACAAGAACATAGGCTCTGATACCAACTGTAGAGGCCCGCATTTCGTTTTTGAAAATTTTGCGAAATAATTTAAAATTTTTCTCTTTAAATAAATAACATGGCTCATCCATAAATAAACTGATAAAAGATTTATTGTTTAAAGTAGCAGCGGAAGTAAATAATGTTTTCAAAACCACAACTTAAAATAATTCTTCAAAGTAAAAACTGAGTTTGGACAAAAATAGTAAATGATAAACATGAGGTCCTCGGGTTCCTACTACTGTCGACCCAAGCTAGCTCACTGGTCCCCGGACTTGGCCTCGACCTCATCATTACCTACAACAATCAAGTCTAGTGATTCTAAAGACTCAGCATGCATATATCGTGAATAACAAGTAAAATATATCATAAAATTTCATGCCATGTAAAGATATCATATAGTAAAGCGTGAGGTAAAAATCGTGTCAGGGATAATTATAAATACGTGCATATCTGAAAAATCGTACGTAAAATGTTTGCTCGATAGAGCCCTGTCATAAAATAGCATATCATAATTTTCTGTTGAGATAATGTTCTACGCAAGTGGCCCATAACATATTATAACATAACATGCACATCTGATCAGACTAAACTACAGTATACTGGGCGGTAGAGATCATCATAGCCCTTAGACTAGATATCCGTACCCATACATGAACATGAACCGGTCGTAAGTCACCGGGTGAAGTAATAATCCCATAAGCGTGAGGTGGCCACAAGACATATCGCATATATCTCAAAAATAAACATTTTCTATTTTTTTTATGCACGTAATATAATTAAAATCACATTTTTGTATCGAATGAGTTAGATCGTTCCCAGGCTCGCTGCGACCTAATTCTAACATGAGACACATGCAAATAATCTCAACTTGACCAACATATCATAACCGAGCCAAAAACGAGACAATTACGCCCAAAAAACTTAGTATTTAACCATGACTCCGTGCCAACCCGAACCAACATCGAGCCATCAGTTTAGTCATGATTAAAATACACCTAAAATACTGGAAAATATATATCAAGGGCTGTAGTACACGAAAATTGTGCATGGAGGCCAAAATCATGAAACGCTCTTTCGAGAGTCACTTTGGCACATCTCACCGTAACTTCTCGTACGACCTCTAAACTTAACCAAATCACAAACGGCCAAAAACATGACCTTCCTAACCCAATTAGGTACTGTCCAGTCCAAGGCCATAGGCTAAAAGCCAACCAAGAACTTGGAACAAGCCTCTGAACCGAAGCTCAAGCTACTGTCAAAAAGAGTGCAGCAGCAGCTGCTGTGCTTCCTTGCTTCGTTATCAAGGCTATCGGCCATTGGGGCTTGAACCACCGACCAGAGCCTCTTACCAACATCCTAAGGTATGGTTTGAACCATGGCTAAGGGCCCTAGGCCAACCACAATCCAAGCCAACACCCAAGACAATCGAAACTTGAAACCGATAACAACAAAAATCTGTACTGTGATGCATTGGTTCGCTTGCTGTCTTTCATCATTCCAATGGCCATACGATTGACCATGGCTCAATCTGGACATCATGAGGTATTGTGTGAACCATGGATAAGGGCTAAAAAGCCAACCAAGATCCACACAAACCCCAAAAGTCGAAACCACACACGCAGGAAAAGAAATGGGATCGAAGGGGGCGCTTGTCTTGTTTTGTTTTAAAACCGATGGGAGTATGAACCAAGCCATGAAAAGCCATCTTTGTCAAACCCTAGACATGCTAAGGGAGGGTTCTAACCATGGCTATGGCCGCTAGGACAGCCATGGTTCGAACACACACCTTAGACAACAACCATAGAAAAATCGAGACTCAAAAATGCACTATGGAGAGTTGCTGTCATTTCGTGTTGCTGGGGGAAAAGGGGCTCAAGACAATGGGCTAAAACCTTCCTAACACACTCTATAACGTGTCTAGATGCAGTCGTGAGCGGCTAGAACTGAGCCAGACCCTGAAACCACAAAAACGATACCAAACGTGAAGTGCAAGGAAGGGCCAAAAATCTGTGCAGAATTTTTATAAAACTTGTTGTCAATTTTACGGTTTTTGCTCCATGAATCATGATCATATTTTGTTTTAAATTATTTATATGGCTTGATTGAAGAGAAAAGAAACATATATACATGCCTAGAGTTTTTTTGAAAAGAAAACAAACTATTACGACGGACGCGGCGCGACGGAGACGGAGTTCTCTTTTCTTACTTGTTTTTCCTCTTATTTCTCTAGTGTTCCTTACGATTTTTTTTTCTGAAGGTTAGCTACTGATATTTTCGAGAAAATGGAGAGGAGGGAAGGCTAGGGAATGAATGAGGAAGTTGCAAAATAAATGGAGAGTTCAAATGGAAAATCAAATCCTTCTATCCTATAGTGCTTGAGAGATAAGGAAATTATATCATATATTGATGGATTGAGGGAGATTTGATGGGGTGATGACCGATTGTTTCTTATCAAAATGGGGTAGAAAAATTGCTTAATTATTAATTATTGGTGATTAAATGTGAGGGGATTATCTACCAAGAATGGATAAGGAAAAGAATTAAAAAAAAATGAGTTGTCAAACTTAATCCAAATCCTTAAAGGGTGGCCGAAAATTGCTTAAATAAATGGTGGAAAATATTGCTTAATTTATGAATTTTATTTCTTTAAAGTTTTAAACACTTATTATGTATTTTAGTGAATTAATAAATTAATTAAGGATAGTAATTATCTTCCATGCATGGCTAATTTTTTAAAATAAATTAATAACATGTTAAGTTACAATTTCTTAAATAAAATAAGCCTAGATTAATTTATCTCAATTGGTCATACATTTTAATTTAGACTTTTAATTAAATTATTGGACATAAGGGAACTTATTTACTACTTAACTCCAATTAATTAATTAAATCCCTACACATTATTTTTCATTAAAATAAATTGTTCTTTATCTTAAATTAACTTCAGGAATATTTTCTTATTATTAAACTTTTCTCAATATTCCAACTCCAGCCCGGCCTCGCTTATTTAACTGAAAAGATAATAACTAAACTACTGCGTAAAATAAATAATCATAACTCAACCAATTTTAAAAGAATGAACATATATCCTCATGCATAAAAAGATCATTTTAATTTAAATAATAGTAATTATGCATGGCTTATACGTAGTCTGGTTTAACAGGTTCTACAGTCTCCAATGGTAGTGGCAGCAACTCTTGCTCCATTTCTCAGTCTTAGAAAGGTCTCACCATCTCTAAGCCTCTTGCTTCTTCCCATCACCTGCAAATCATTGCATAGATGAGAACCACATCCGGTATCCAATACCCAAGAAGAGGAATTAATAGAAACATTAACTTCAATATAAAACATACCAAGGCCAGAACGCTTCTGGGCTAGATACTCCTCGCAATCACGCCTCCAATGTCCAGGCTTGTTGCAGTGGAAACAGATTTGTTCTGACTTGTCATGCTTTGTGGGCCCCGATTTTGATTTCTTGTATGGCTTCTTGTTGGGCTTGTTCTTCTTTGGAGGGGCATAACGCTTCTTGCCTTTATTTGGGGCTCTATTTTTCGTAACGTACGAAGAACCCACTAGAAGAATAAGCTTTTCCTTTTTAATTGTGGCCTCATAATTAGTAAGCATATTTATCAACTCTTCAAGGGTGGCCTCAAGCTTGTTCATATTAAAATTAACCACAAATCTATCGAACGAGGCAGGCAAAGACAGCAAGAGAATATCAGTCGAGAGCTCACTAGGAATAGCCACGTCGAGTCCCACCAACTTCTCGATGAGCCCAATCATCCTAACACCATGCTCATGGACCGAAGTCCCCTCTCACAAGCGTGTAGTCATGAGTTCTTTAACTAGTAGCATGTCTCTCTGAACGAGTTTGTACAACATACAATTCTTTCAGATGAAGGTGAATGTCAGCAGCATTCACCGCCTCCTCGAACCTCCTCTGAAGTTCATTCGACATAGAAGCCAACATGTAGCTCTTAGCTTGAAGATCATGGTCCCAATGTTTTTGAAGCTTAGCTATTCAGTCCTACTGATATCAGGAGCCGCCTCCTTTGGTGGCTTCTTAATCAAGCACATACACAATCTTTTCGGAGTTCAGAACAATCTTTTCGTTTCGAAACCAGTCATGATAGTTAGGGCCAGTCAATTTGTTTTGATCGAGAATGATTGAAAGCGGGTTACGAGTAGACATCGTAAATATACTGAAAATAAAAAACAGATAATGGTTACTGATAATTTGAAAATAATTCTAAGATATAAAATATGGATTTCATTTTATAAATTTCCCTCCCACTATTTTGACATTTCCACCACCCTCTGATGAAAAAGGGAAATCGTATATCTTTAGTAGGCACGTAGAGTCCAATTAGCCAATTATAATCCCGAATAATATCAGCCAATTATAATTTCTAAAAGGTAGAATCCAATTGCATCCCTATGCAACCTCCACGTGTTTTGCCTCACGTTTAATAAGGACCCAATGATATGACGCAGTTTATTTTCACGTGTCAAACCAACCCATCAATATTGAATTGTAGTGGACGGTCGCCATGAGTTCCACCAATAATATGAGCCGAAATCATGGGAGTTCCACTCAAGTCACATCATATGTCCGGTGAAAGTCACAGCTTTTCGGCGTACAAGCCTCCCCAATAATATGAGCCAGACACTGTCCGCGGGTAGCGATCAACATGCAACCACGGTTGATGGAAGGCAAGGAAAACTAAACTCTTTTAATTTTTACTTTTTCGGTTTGATATAAATTATGAATCTTATTCAAAATGAGATATTTTAATTTTAAAATTTTCTCAACATTTTAATTTAAAAATCGCGTGCCACGAGTTTGTATGTTTGCCGGATTAATGCAACTATATTATTTAATAATATACATACATGCATATTACTATATATCGCATATATCATAATATGACATTCAACAACAAATAAGGATGATCGATTGCCAACACTATTAGATCCATGTGAGCCATACATGGATCCAGGTCCAAAACCTAGATGAATGTAGGGATGCAAATGCAACTATTACAAGAGCTTCCAATATTTTACATGTCTTCATCTCGTTCATCGGGCCCACCATCTGTTGATCTCCCACTATTTCTAATAATTACATTTAAATAGTCATGACACATAAGTGATACATCTCATAAGGTAAGAATGGGCCATAAACCAGGCCCACTTTAATAATGTCAAATATTAAAACCGAATAAAACAGTAAAATATCCTAACATACAACTAACACATTGGTCAAGGCTCTCGATCATCTTCATGCATTTAATATCAAATATTAACATCAATTTAATTAAACAATTTAATTAATTGATAAATCATATATCTAATAATTTTATCACTAACCACCACAATTATTAAGGAATTTAATAAATTAAATAAAAACCTTGATTTAATTTCTAATTAAATCAATAATAATTGATTTCCTATAAAACTCAATTTTATCATAAATAATTAAAATCATATTCTAATTATTTATTTTACAAGGAAATTTTTAATTTTCCAAAAATTAATTTTCCAAAATAAAAATTGAACCAATTTTCAAAAATATCAATTTTGCCCAAAAATTTGAAAAATCAGAAAATTGCACCCTAGGCCCAAAAAATTCAAGCCCGTAATACAGCACGCTTCCCGAGACACTCCTAGGCAGCCGCCCCCGCTGCTTGAACGTTTCGGACAGTGGCAGGCCTCCACCTGCGTGCACAGGTGCGCGTGGCGCCGCGCGCAGCACGTCGCGCAGGGCGGCGCACAGCGTGCGGACGTTCCGCACGCTGCGCGCGGTCTTCCCGGAACAGTTCCGGGCTGATCTGAAATGTGCGCTGCGCTGGACGCGGTCTTCTCAGAACAATTCCGAGTAGATCCGAATTTTTTTTTGTTTTTTGAAAAAAAATAATTTTTATGGTGCTATAATTTTTCTGAAAAATTTTCTTGTGTGATTAGAAATAAATTATTTAATATCAAAACCATACGATTTAGAAAAGCCTTGGCTCTGATACCACTGTTGTATCTCGATTTTCTACGCGCCCAAACGCAGTGGAAGTTTTAAAATTTTTAACTTATTTTGACAATCAAAATATTTTTATGTTTGGGCACTTGTATGGTTTTAAGATAAACATTCATAGGACGTTATAATTGTTATATCTTTAGTGAATAAATCACGTGGCTCCAACTAATCCGGTATATACGGATTAGCTCTTGATGAATCCCTATGAACTTTCTTCGATGAACTCCTTGTTTGATCCTTCTATCAAGTCCATGACTAGATCGCTTGATCCTCTTCCAAATTGCACTAAAGAATATGAAAGATATTTTACGTATGAGATTAAAATATGAGAAGCGGCTCAACCCTCTTTGCAAAGGGAAGTGGCCGAAAATATTTGAGGTGGAGGAGATGCAATTTTCGAAATTGCTATGATTGTGTGCTAAGGTTTAGCTCATCAACCATTATTTATAATTAAGTGATGACCTAATTACCATAAAATAATATATGGTTTTTTAATTAATATTAATGAGCTTGATTAATTAATTGGGCTAGTCCAACTAGTTTAATTAATTAATCAAAATCCATTAAGAACTTTAATTATTTAGTATGTTGGACTTGTACTCCTACATGCCCATTAAACATACTTCCCACCAATTTTAAATTAATATTTAATAAACTCAACTTTTGAGTTTAATAAGTTAAATCAATTATAAATTCAACATTTGAATTTATTATTTAAATTATAAATTCAACTACTTGAATTTTATCACCTCCAAAATTTAATATTTAATAAACCCAACTTTTGAGTTTAATAAATTAAATTCTCAAATTTTATAAATTCAACTCCTTGAATTTATCATCTCAAAATTTAATTATCATAAATTCAACTTCTTGAATTTACTATATGATATAAATTCAACTTTTGAATTTATTCTCTCAACGGGAACAAATGATCCTGTACTTGTGTGACCTTCAATGGTTCAGGAATCCAGCTAGCCGTGAGTTCACAACTCCTTGTGATTTAGGACATAATCCTTTATGCGGGCTTACCCTTATTTGCCCCATTCTATGTATCAATAGTTGATCATGAGAATGTCAGAAATCATATTTCTGATTAAACCCATCGGATCATGGTAAGAGCGTCTAGTAGCATCGCCCCATGATCCCATAGGTATCACTGATAGTGCCTGCAAGAACCAGCCGATTATAATTAATGTACAGTACGATCCCTTCATCTCATATATCTCGATCGAATCTGCAACCATTGGTTTATCGAGGGTTGCATATTAATTCGATCACTATGTGATAACTATAATAGTGGCATCGCGTGTACTATTGGAGAACTCCTTTTCCAACGTACATCTCATACTCTGGCCAGAGATTCCATTCACTATTATTACATCAGATCACATAGGATATCCACACCTGTAGATAAGCGGTGAATCCCCGACTACAATGCACTGGCTCCTATATGTGTCGCAACTATACCCAACCTCGCCACCTGATGACTCTCCTGGAGCCGGTAAACAAGTCAAAGCACAGCCCTAGCATATAGAGCCTCAGTGTTGTCCCGGGTCGTAAGGACTAATGGTATACAATCATAACTACGGACTTATCCTCTCGATGAATGATAACCACTTGGAAAGTTCAAGGGAGGGTTGTTCGGTATAATCATCATATGACTACCCATCTGCATGTTTGGACATCTCTATGCCCTTACCAAGAAACGCAGTACACAACATCAGAGATGCTAGTCTCGAGCTCAAGTGTGGGGACCCGGGCTCTAACTCAATTTCTTTTTGGGATTAATTGGATCTTTGCTAGAAAATGTGGGTCATAAAAAAAATTTCATTTAAACATTATAAACTAATGTATATAAATCATACACCATACACAATGTTGTCATATTATTGAACTCCAAATAACATTCACATGTTCAACTATAAATATTCTACTAGTGTTTAGGATCTAATACATGTCTAGTATTACATCACTAGTCCTTCTTCTTGGCCCGTAATCTCCACGCTCTCTCGATATCTCATTTCTGTCGCGACCCAGATCCTGTCCCACCTGTCGTTATGCACACATACAGACACAACAACAGCCGGAAACTCCGGTGAGAACAAATCCCAGTATAAAACATGGTATACATGCATATACACAACATAATCATGAAGCATACTATCATGAATAAAAGCAATAACCATATGTTCCACAATCTATGAAAAAAATTAATATAAGCATTCAACTGAAATAAACTCATATCTTGACTCGACTCGACTCTAACTCTAGGGATCCCGGTGTGAATAAGACGTCACAGTCTGCCACCTACCCTCCCAATCGGGGTGACGGTACGTCTTATCCCTAGACTTCGGTCCTGTCTGTATCGAATGTCTACAATCGGAGTAAATCTGCTCCTATGCGTCGATAACACCGAACATCTAGAAATTTGGCAAATCTGCCAATGACTCTCCTATCTTAAATGCTTGAATATAAATCTATAAACAAGGAATAAACATAACTAGATATAAACAATAATCTAGTATGTGATTTTGGGAAACTCAAATTAAATCTAATTCGAGTTGTATCTTTCCGAATTCACATGAATTATACCTTTCTTTTCGTTGGAATCAATCGAAGTCTCGAAGTCGGGATATAAAATCTATCAATCCTAATCTGAATAACATGTATAAATGCACCATATCAATCTTCAACTCCAAGTAGGATATGCAAATAGATCAATATGCAATTTCAATAACTTTCGACGGCATAACGACGTAATCTTTCGATACCGATCAACTCAAATATCAATACTCAGTAACAATACTCATAATTCGTATCAATATCAATCCACAAGACTGAATTCTGCACCATCTCAACTCAATATATGCTGGAAAATCATACAAATTGCATACGACATCCGATAATCGATCCGTTTACGGCGTTATGATCTCTAGCTACTCAAGAACATAAATCTCTAATAAAATTACAATTCCTCCAACATATAAATCCCAAAACATGCTGGAAATGAATAATACTTTTATCCTTTTGAAGCTTATGATGCAAGGAACACAAATCTGAACTCGGAATTAAATTCGGTTGGTTGAATGTTTCACAATCTAATTTCTAAGATGCAAGGAATCATGAACTTGCCAAGATAATCTCTCTCGGTCTGCCTGCTGGAAAGGGTAAGGAATGAGAGACAACACATTAAGTATGCATGAGAAGGGACACATGTTTCATTCTTTGTTCAACACGCAAGACCGCAGGTGCGCTCACTTCTTACCGCGGGTGCGCTGAGCTCACGGGGCTCATCCCAAGAATTCAGAAACAGCGACCGCGGGTGCGCTCATTCTCTCACCGCGGGTGCGCTCACCCCACGGCACCACATTCATAAATTCAGAATAATCGACCGCGGGTGCGTTGCTTTTTAGACCGCAGGTGCGGTGACCTTACTGTACCAACATCATATCCTACTGACTCTTCACCGCGGGTGCGCTACATCGGGGACCGCGGGTGCGGTGAAGCTACTGTAGATCTTCCACATTTCATGAGCCACAACCGCGGGTGCGGTAGAATGCTAGGCGCGGGTGCAGTGCCTCTTCCATGCAACACTTCATAATTTCATTTTATCAACCTACAATCTCGGGCATTACATTTCTCCCCCTCTTAGATATGATTTCGTCCTCGAACTCGCAGGCAATCAATACAAAGTATATAACAGAAACAATATCATCAAAACTTAATAATTACTCACATCATGAAAATATCTCGGAATATCTCTGTCTCATCTCTGATTCTGTCTCCCAAGTCGCTTCTTCAGTGCCATGACGACTCCACTGGACTTTTACTAGCGGAATAGTCTTCGTTCTGAGCTGCTTTTCCTTTCGATCCAAAATCTGCAATGGTTGCTCAAAATAACTCAGTGTATCGTCAAGATCGGCCTCATCAGGCTGAATGACATGAGAAGCATCAAGCATGTATCTACGCAGCATCGATACATGAAAAACGTCATGTATCCCATATAAAGAAGGAGGAAGAGCAAGTCGATATGCTCTATCGCCAATCTTCTCAAGAATCTCATACGGACCGATGTATCTAGGAGATAACTTCCCGCGTTTGCCAAATCTGACAACGCCTCTGAACGGAGAAATCTTCAAGAATACTCTGTCTCCCTGTTCAAATACTAACGGTCTACGTCTGATGTTCGCATACTTGGCTTGTCTATCCTGCGCCGTCTTCATTCTCTTCTGAATGATCTTCACCTTCTCCGTCATTTCACGAATCATATCAAGTCCAAGTTCTGGTACCTCAGATACATCATCCCAATACAGAGGAGATCTGCACTTCTTGCCATATAACGCCTCAAAACGGTGCCATCTCGATGCTCATCTGATAGCTGTTGTTGTACGAGAATTCACAAAGTGGTAGTGAATCTTGCCAACTAGTGCCAAAATCTAGCACTACAGCTCTCAACATATCCTCTAATGTTTGGATATTCCGCTCTGACTGTCCGTCTGTCTGGGGATGATAAGCAGTGCTTAGATGCAATGTCGTACCTAAAGCCTGCTGCAGACTGTGCCAGAAATGAGAAGTGAATCGTGGATCACGATCTTATATGATCGTTTTCGGCACACCATGCAGTCTGACTACCTCTCTGATATATATCTCGGCCATCTGATCATGTCGGTACGTCATTCTGTACGGAATAAAACAAGTTGATTTGGTCAATCTGTCAATAATGACCCAAATCGCATCACGGCCCCGAGATGAACGTAGTAACTTCGTAACGAAATCCATGGAAATGTGATCTTATTTCCATTCAGGAATAGATAAACTCTGAAGTAAACCTTCGGGCTTCTTTCTCTCGGCCTTTACCTGTTGGCAATTCAAGCACTTAGACACAAACTCTGCAATATCTGACTTCATCTGTTTCCTCCAGAATTGTGCCTTCAAATCGTTGTACATCTTCCTGCCACCAGGATGAATACTGAACCGACTACAGTGAGCTTCTGACAATATCTGTTGTTTCAAATCTGAAACATCTGGCACTACAAGACTGTTATTCACATACAAAACATGATCATGTACCTGATATTCTGACTGATGTCCTGATCTGACAATCTGAATCGACTTCTGAATATTCTGATCAATTCTTTGTGCTGCTTTAATATCAAAATCAAATCTGGCTCAACTTGAATCGTAGCAAGTCGTAGTGGTCTACTATCTGTATCAAACGCTAATCCAGACAAACAGCAATCTTCAATCATATTCGAAACACCTATCGTCGATAAGGATAGGGAACATACCTTTCGACTCAAGGCATCCGCTGCTGCATTCGACTTTCCTGGATAGTATTTGATCTCGCAATCAAAGTCCTTTAACAAATCAAGCCATCTACGATGTCTCATGTTTGTTTAACTCTGACTGAGAAAACAGATACTTCAGGCTTTTATGATCAGAGTAGATTTCAAACTTCTCGCCATAGAGATAGTGTCGCCATATCTTCAGAGCAAATACGATGGCCGCCAATTCAAGATCATGAATTGGATAGCGAATCTCGTGTGGCTTCAGCTGTCTCGAGGCATATGCAATCACATGTCCTCGCTGCATAAGAACACATCCTAGCCCCCTGTGAGATGCATCACAATATACGACGAAATCACCAGTACCTGAAGGTATCGTCAACAATGGAGCACTAGTCAGTCGATTCTTCAACTCCAAGAAGCTAGACTCACAAGCTTCAGACCACATAAAGGGCGCATTCTTCTGTGTCAACTGGGTAATCGGTTTTGCAATACTGGAGAAATCTCTGATAAATCATCGGTAGTATCCTGCTAGACCCATGAAACTGCGTATCTCTGGTACAGAAGTCGGTCTAGGCCAACTGATCACAGCTTCAACTTTACTCGGATCCACCGAAATACCGTCTCCAGATATGATATGACCCAAAAAGACAACCTGTCTCAACCAAAACTCACACTTTGACAGTTTAGCATACAATTTCTCTGTTCTCAATGTCTGCAACACAATTCTTAAATGCTCGGCATGATCAGTCTCACTCTTGGAATATACCAAAATATCATCAATAAAAAAATAACAAACTCATCTAGATACTTTTGAAAGTTACGGTTCATCAAACTCATAAACACCGCTGGAGCATTCGTTAAACCAAAGGGCATGACAATAAATTCTTAATGTCCATACCTGGTTCGGAACGCCGTCGTAACATCTCGTACTCTCAGCTGGTGATATCCAGATCTCATATCGATCTTGGAATAGACAGAGGATCCCTGCAACTGATCAAATAAGTCGTCGATACGAGGCAATGGATATTTGTTCTTCACTGTTGCCTTGTTCAGTTGTCGGTAATCAATACACAATCTCATCGAACCGTATTTCTTTCGAACAAATAATACCGGAGCACCCCAAGGAGATACACTCGGTCTGATGTAACCCTTGGCCAATAAATCTTCGAGTTGTTCTTTCAATTCTTTCAATTCAATAGGCGCCATTCTATAGGGAGCTCGAGATATAGAGACTGTACCTGGTATAAGATCAATGCTGAAATCAACCTCTCGGGCTGGAGGTAACCCTGGAATCTCGTCTGGGAATACATCCACAAACTCACGTACCACTGGCAGATCTGCCAATGACGGACTCGGTTTCAGTAGATCTACTGAATATATAAGGAACCCTTCTGCTCCTTTCTGCAATAATCTAGTCATCGTCAAAACAGATACTAAGGGAATCCGAGATCTGGAACCCTTACCGTAGAACTTCCACTCATCAGCCATCTCTGGTCTGAATCTGACAATCTTCTGGAAACAATCTACAGTGGCTCTGTACTTGGTTAACATATCAATCCCAACAATACAATCAAAATCAGCTAACCCAAGCACAATACAATCTAAATCAATCTCGTGACCCTCAAACTGTAGTATACAATGTCTAACTGAAGTCACATATATAAGACCACTTCCCAACGGAGAAGAAATAGACACTACAGTAGATAATGACTCGACAGGCAATGAATGCAACAATGCAAAATGCTCAGATATGAAAGTATGAGATGCACCCGTGTCTATCAATACATAGGCAGGATAACCGCAAAGAAAACAATTACCTGCAATCACATCATCTGGTGCATCTTGGGCCTGTTCTCCAATCAGTGCAAATACTCGAGCCTGCTGTCTGGGAGGTTGGCTCACAGTCTGGCTACCTCTGGCTCTGGGCTGTGTCTGTGTAGGAGTGGGCTGAAAGGAATGAACAGATGAAGCTTGCCTCTCAGGCTGAGCTACTGAACCAGATGCTCCTACACTCTAAGCCTGCTGTACACCTCTCTGGGGACAAACTCTGGCAAAGTGTCTCTGCTGTTTACAGATGTTGCAGCGACCCATAACACCCTGACACTGCTCGGTTGCTTGTCGGCCTCCACAGGAACAGCAATATACCCCTGTATACTCTGTACTCTGGCCAGGACCTCTCTGTCGAGACCCACTGGAGCTCGACGAACTGCTCCCTTATCTCTTGAACTATTTTCCTTTCGCTTTCAACTGATCTTTCCTCCCGCTGCTACTACCACCACTCTCGAATCTGGGAGGGGGTTGAAATGAGGGTTGTGGCCGTCTCGGAGTCAAAGTGACATAGGAAGTGCTTCGTTGCCTAAGCAATCCAGCTTCTGCCCCCTTGGCACGGTTCAACGCATCAGTAAAGTTGTTGGGTCTACTGGTATTTACCAAGGTAAAAATTTCCAGATTCAGGCCATTGATAAACTGATCCGCAACGGCCTCTTCATTCTCGGCAATGTGAGGAGCAAATTTGAGTAATGACGAGAATTTGGCAACATACTCCTCGATGTTCAGCTGTCCCTGTCTCAAATTGGCAAATTCAGCACCTTTGTCCTTTCGGTAGGAGACGGGAAAGAATCGCTGATAGAACTCAGTCTTAAACACCTTCCAAGTAATCTGCATGCCACGATGCTCCAATGCTCTCTTCGTGGTAAGCCACCAGTTCTTTGCAACTTCTTGCAGTTGATGTCCAATCAATTTCACTCGTCGATCATCGGTGTACTCAAGAGAATCAAATAACATCTCGATGTCATCGAGCCAACTTTTACAATCGATAGCATTCTCTGTACCTTTCAGTGTCGGCGGTCTAAATGACAGAAACCTCTTAAGTAAAGTCTCCATCGGTGTAGCGGTCACGTCCATCGGATCATTGGATGTACTGCCCTGTTCTGGTGCTCGACCTGCTACTGCTTGCGGTACTCGTCGAGGAGGCATATCTGATTATCAAACGGATTAGTACACAATCTATACAATCTGTCTCAGCCCTCCTCTGATCATATACCTCTGATCCAGAATCGGTTCTGATTCAGTCTTTGCGAATACATGCTATAAATCAACTCATATAACGAGACAACATGTAATAGGGAAAGCAATAAATCATGCTAGCACCACAAAAGCAAGGAAGAAAATTCAATCTACCCCGCTCATTCTACTCTATCTCAGTCTAAAGGATCTATCGCTCTGATACCACCTGTTGTGTGGACCCGGGCTCTAACTCAATTCCTTTTTGGGATTAATTGGATCTTTGCTAGAAAATGTGGGTCATAAAAAAAATTTCTTTTAAACATTATAAACTAATGTATATAAATCATACACCATACACAATGTTGTCATATTATTGAACTCCAAATAACATTCACATGTCCAACTACAAGTATTCTACTAGTGTTTAGGATCTAATACATGTCTAGTATTACATCACTAGTCCTTCTTCTTAGCCCGTAATCTCCATGCTATCTCGATCTCTCATCTCTGTCGCGACCCAGATCCTGTCCCACCTGTCGTTATGCACACATACAGACACAACAACAGCCGGAAACTCCGGTGAGAACAAATCCCAGTATAAAACATGGTATACATGCATACACAATATAAATCATGAAACATACCATAATGAATAAAATCAATAGTAATAGATTCCATAATCAATGAAACCAAATCAATATAAACATGCAATTGAAATCAATTCAGATCTTGGACTCGACTCGTATCTAACTCTAGGGATCCCGGTGTGAATAAGACGTCACAGTCTGCCACCTACCCTCCCAATCGGGGTGACAGTACGTCTTATTCCTAGACTTCGGTCCTGTCTTGTATCGAATGTCTACAATCGGAGTAAATCTGCTCCTATGCGTCGATAACACCGAACATCTAGAAATTTGGCAAATCTGCCAATGACTCTCCTATCTTAAATGCTTGAATATAAATCTATAAACAAGGCATAAACATAACAAGATATAAACAATAATCTAGTATGTGATTTTGGGAAACTCAAATCAAATCTAATTCGAGTTGTATCTTCCCGAATTCACATGAATTATACCTTTCTTTTCGTTGGAATCAATCGAAGTCTCGAAGTCAGGATATAAAATCTGTCAATCCTAATCTGAATAACATGTATAAATGCACCATATATATCTTCAACTCCAAATAGGATATGCAAATAGATCAATATGCAATTTCAATAACTTTCGACGGCATAACTACGTAATCTTTCGATACCGATCAACTCAAATATCAATACTCAGTAACAATACTCATAATTCTTATCAATATCAATCCACAAGACTGAATTCTGCACCATCTCAACTCAATATATGCTGGAAAATCATACAAATTGCATACGACATCCGATAATCGATCCGTTTACGGCGTTATGATCTCTAGCTACTCAAGAACATAAATCTCTAATAAAATTACAATTCCTCCAACATATAAATCCCAAAACATGCTGGAAATGAATAATACTTACATCCTTTTGAAGCTTATGATGCAAGGAACACAAATCTGAACTCGGAATTAAATTCGGTTGGTTGAATGTTGCACAATCTAATTTCTAAGACGCAAGGAATCATGAACTTGCCAAGATAATCTCTCTCGGTCTGCCTGCTAGAAAGGGTAAGGAATGAGAGACAACATATTAAGTATGCATGAGAAAGGACACATGTTTCATTCTTTGTTCAACACGCAAGACCGCAGGTGCGCTCACTTCTTACCGCGGGTGCGCTGAGCTCACGGGGCTCATTCCAAGAATTCAGAAACAGCGACCGCGGGTGCGCTCATTCTCTCACCACGGGTGCGCTCACCCCACGGCACCACATTCATAAATTCAGAATAATCGACCGCGGGTGCGTTGCTTTTTAGACCGCAGGTGCGGTGACCTTACTGTACCAACATCATATCCTACTGCCTCTTCACCGCGGGTGCGCTACATCGGGGACCGCGGGTGCGGTGAAGCTACTGTAGATCTTCCACATTTCATGAGCCACAACCGCGGGTGTGGTAGAATGCTAGGCGCGGGTGCGGTGCCTCTTCCATGCAACACTTCATAATTTCATTTTATCAACCTACAATCTCGGGCATTACATCAAGCGACCTTTATCCATGTTTTAGGCGGCTGAATCGACTAGGAATGAATTTAGATCATACAGTGTTTACAAACAAGTTTCAACATCGAATTATGATTCATATATATTAAAGTATAATCAAGGTATT
Source organism: Primulina tabacum (assembly GCF_025594145.1). NCBI lineage: Eukaryota > Viridiplantae > Streptophyta > Magnoliopsida > Lamiales > Gesneriaceae > Primulina > Primulina tabacum. Next base: position 43,529,382 of record NC_134550.1, on the reverse strand, counting down.
TATCTATGTTTGATAAACATTGTTAATTACAACTGAGGCAATAAAATCTCTAGCCAACAGTTGGCTTGCAGGGTATCTATTCTGATAACAGAAGCGTGCAAAGTAGAAGATTTTAAAAGAAAGATATTTGTAATTTTTCAATTTCATAGGCATGATTAAATATTTTAGTTGTATTATTTTGAACAAAATAATGAACGGCTAATATCAATATTCGTCTATTTACTATGATACGCTCCTCGAAGCGAATTTGATAATGTTTATGATTGTTGAGCATTAATCAAATCTTTTAATGTGGATATGAAATACAACCACTGGTACATAATGGCTGATTAATTCTTCAAACTAGAAGAATGTTTCAACTCGTCAGAAGTGAGATATATGAATAAATAAAATATTAGCACAAACTATATGAAAAAATATGTAGCATACAAAAAGATTCAAATATATTATCTCCTAATCAAATATTGTACTAGAAGTACACTTATTTCTCATATTGCTATTTATAAAATATCGTATCTGAAATATATTTGATGATTTACCGATCTTACCAAACATGGTATAGTTTGTGAAGGCAATTCATGTACATCTAAATTATTTTCATCGTAACCTAACATGAAGGTAAAAAAAATCAAGAAGACCATTTGAATAATGACGAAAAATGTATAAACTTTAATATGCTTAATGTGATCATATATCAGTGATAAACAATAGTACATATGAAACTTTGATTAAAACTTTGATTTGATACAATATGTTATTACAACTCAACAACTATAAAAGAATTATACTACTCCGGAGGAGTAAGTATGCATTTTCTTGAAAAATTGTTCAATATTAAGATGAAAATATTATATAGATAATTGATCAAGTAGATCAAATATTTCTATATATTTTTAAAAACAAATTAACTTGGATAGTTAAATAATATCAATGTCAAATAAATATTACAATAAAACAGAAGTTTATTGATGGTTAAATTTTTAATTTTGTAAATTAAAATTTTATTGATACTACAAACTTGAATATCTTGATATTACATAAACCAGAAGTATGTAAATCATTAAAAAATTTATCGATACAAATACTATTATAATTTGGCATGCTTGATTATTTTTGACATCCCCAGTCGGACAATAATAAATTATTGATAATATACAAAGTTATTATAAAATAACCACAAGTTTCGAGTATTTCAAAAATTATTATGTGTTGAATTATTGTTAGGTTCAGATGAATGTTTAGAAGGGGGAGAGGAGTTTCAATAAATAATCACATTACTTTGTCTTAAATTCGATTGGGTTAGCAAATTAAATTTTATAATTCTCTCTAAGTCAATGTCATTTGGCTAATAAGATAATTTCTATTAGGAATGAAGTTAGATTGACAGATTGAACACTCCAAAATGACTAAGTGATAAAAACTGTTGAATTATCAAGAATAGATTGATTGAAATGTAAATAACACGAAGATATTTCTAGATGTTCGGAGACTTGAATAACTCATACGTCACACCTTCTTTCTTATGAGAAGAATGTATGCTAGAATACATTGACAATTATAACTTTTTTAACAACTTGATTCAGTGAGACATTCTTACTACCTAACTAAAACTCCGTGTTTAGATCAATCACTAAAACAAGACTGAATTTTCGACTGACTGTCAGTTTACAAGTATTTTAGAAAGAAACTACAAAGCACAAATTAATCCTTAATAATCAAAAGTAACATTTAGGTGTATGCTAAAAAGTCTTTAGATCAGTTGGGCTCTTGAAGTGTAAGGTTTAAAATGCAATAACGTAATCCAACTGCATGAAAATATAGGAAAATAAAAAATGTCTAATTAAATTATTTTAATTGCTTGATTAAATGTAATAAGCATGTTTACATGTTTAAAAATATGATTTTCTATTAGAATGCATAAAACTGTGTTTTCAAGGGCTTTTACAGACGCAACCGAGAAGCGAAGACCGGGGACTGTAAAGGGACAATATTTTATTAAACGATTATTTTTAATTATTTAATATATGGTATATTTAATAGGTAATTTTTGAAAATGGTGTTTTTGAGAAGTTTTAACATGTCGAATCGCATTTTAAACCGGTAATCGAATTTTGACGAAGACATGGACTTTTTGGAGGCTCGGTTAATATTTTCGAAAACTTTCCTAAACGATATATTTTTCCTACTTTATAATGGGCCTATTATACCATGGTTATTGGGCATAGCTTTCTACTCAATATTTATATCAAAAGATGGAGTTTATAAAGCCTAAAACTCTTCATAACTAATGCTCAAAGCATTAGAAACCTAGGGTTTCTCTCCCCACCTCACATGAACACACACCACACATTTTTGAATCAATTAACGTCAACTTTGAAGGAAAACGCAGCAAGGATTCCCTGTGTAATGCCCGAATTGTAAAAAAAAATTGAAAAAAAAATACTATTCACGAGGTTACTATTCAAGCGCTGCGACGCTAGAATAGTGGCGCCTAGGCACTAACAGTTCGGGATTTTTTGCGCTGAGGCGCTAGAAAGTGGCGCTGTGGCGCTAACAAATGCGAAAATTGATTTTTTTAAAGCTCACTTTGACTTTCACCATTCATCATCCAATTATTGACCTGAAATTCTGATCGATGTCCTGATCTGACGAGTTCAACTGATTTCTGAATGCTTTGATCTAACCTTTGGGCCTCTTTAATTTTTACAAACAACTTGGCTCTGCCTGAATCATAAATACTCGTACAGGTTGAGTATCTACCACAAAATCCAAACCAGAAAGACAACAGTCTTCTACTAGATCAGATACACTGCTAGTGATCTAGGACATATTGCATATTTTTCTGCTCAAAGCATCGGCTGCTGCATTCGACTTGCCTGGATAATATTTTATCTCGCAATCATAGTCTTTTAACAAGTCTAACCAACGCCTCTGTCTCATGTTCAACTCCGCTTGTGAAAAGAGGTATTTCAAACTATTATGATCAGTGAATATGTCAAATGTCTCCCCATACAAGTAGTGACGCCAAATCTTTAGGGCAAAAACCACTGCTGCTAGTTCCAAGTCATGCACTGGGTATTTTGACTCATGTGGCTTCAATTGTCGTGAAGCATAGGTAACAAAACGGCCATGCTACATTAATACACAACCCAGTCCTTGATGTGAAGCATCAGTGTGCACTGTAAATCCTCCTACACCTGATGGGATAGTCAGAACTGGAGCACTAGTCAATCTCTGCTTAAGTTCAACTAAACTAGCCTCACATGCCCGTGACCAAATAAATGGTACATTCTTTTTGTGTCAGCTGGATATGTGGCCTCACAATCTGTGAGAATCCTTCAATAAATTTGCTATAATAGCCTGCCAAACCCATAAAACTACGCACCTCAGGAACTGATGTCGGTCTAGATCAATTGATGATTGCCTCAACTTTACTCGGATCAACTGATATACCAGCACTTGAAATCACATGTCCAAGGAAAACCACTCTATCCAACCAAAACTCGCATTTGGATAGTTTAGCATACAACTTTTCAGTTCACAAAATCTGCAAAATAGATCTCAAGTGCTCGGCATGCTCAATTTCAGATTTTGAATAAATAAGAATATCATCAATGAAGATCACAACAAATTGATCTATATACCGTTGAAACACACGGTTTATCAAATCCATAAATACCGCATGTGCATTGGTCAACCCAAAAGGCAAAACCAAAAATTCAAAATGCCCATACCTGGTACGAAAAGCAGTCTTAGGCACATCTGCCTCTCTAACTCTTAACTGATGATATCCTGATCTTAAATCAATCTTAGAATATACTGAAGAACCCTACAACCGGTCAAAAAGATCATCAATCCTTGGCAAAGGATACTTATTCTTTACTGTGGCTTTATTCAACTGTCTATAATCAACACAAAGCCTCATAGACCCGTCTTTCTTCTTCACGAATAAAACCGGAGCACCCCAAGGTGAAACACTTGGTCTTATATATCCTTTAACCAATAGATCCTCAAGTTGTTCCTTTAATTCATGCAGTTCAATTGGCACCATCCTATAAGGAGCTCTAGATATACGTTGTGTACCTGGCATCAACTCAATGTTGAACTCAATCTCTCGGACTGGAGGAAATCGTGGAATCTCGTCTGGAAATACATCTGAAAATTCACTAACAATTGGAATATTTGCCAATTTAGGTACTGACCTTGAAATATCAATTGCATAAAACAAGAAACATTATGCTCCTTTATGCAACAAACGAGTCATGGTCAAAACAGATATCAAAGGAATCTTAGCTCGAGAACCCTTACAATAGAACGTCCAATGATATGTCATATCAGGCCTAAACTTAACAATCTTCTGAAAAAATCTACAGTAGCCCTGTATCTTGTTAACATGTCAATACCAACTATGCAGTCAAAATCAGACATCTCCAACACAATGCAATCAAGCTCAATGACATTATCCACATAACAAAATTCACAACCACTTATCATCTCAGCTGACCTCATCACTTAGCCTAGTGGAGTGGAAATAGATAATGTAGATGATAATGGCATAGAATGCAACAAATGCAATGTGACAAAGTGCTCAGATATGAACGTATGTGATGCACCGGTATCCATAAAAACATAAGCAGGATAACCAGAGAGAAAACAATTACCTGCAATGACATTATTTGGAGCATTATGTGCCTCATCCTCAGTGAATGCAAAAACTCGGGCTTGCTGTCTAGGTGGCTGTCCTGCCCTGTGGCTATCACTCTGTTTGTTCTGATTTAACCGGTTTGACTGTTGATAAGAGTGAACTGTAGGGGTCTGACTGTTATGGTGAGGTGTCTGTTTTGATGATCTCCCACTCTGAGATATATCACTGCCACGGTTAGGACCCACTCGAGCATAGTGTCCCACCTGGTTACACACGTGGCAAGCTCCGAGATTCCTCTACACTGATCGGTATAATGTCTACCACCACACTGACCACAAGTCGGGCCTGAATAACCAGTGCTATAAACTGAACCAGATTGTCTCGATCCACTAGAACTCGAAAAATTACGGCCATGCCTCTTAAATTGCTTGCCTCTAGCCCTAAAATGCTCTGTTATGTTGTCACTGTTACCGCTACTGTTACCCTGTCTGAACTGCTATCGGAACTGTGGTTGTTGGGGTTGTTGCGTATACTAAGAACCTCTCTGTCTAATGATTCTGGTTTCAGCTCCCTTGGCTCGATCAAGAGCCTCATCAAAAGTATTAGGCCTTCCGGTATTAACCAAGGTAAAGATTTAAGGGTTAAGACCATTTATGAAGTGGTCGGACTTAGCTTCTTCATCGGAAGATACATGAGGTGCGAATCTCAGTAAATTTGAGAACTTAGCAACATAATCCACAACATTCAGATTTCACTGCTTTAAATTTGCAAACTCGACTCCCCTATCTTTCATGTAAGAGGTAGGAAAGAAACGTTGATAAAATTCAGATTTAAAAATATCCCAGGTAAGAATCGTACCTCGATCCTCTAAAGCTTTCTTTGTCATGATCCACCAACTCTTAGCAACATCTAATAACTGATGAACAACTAATTTGATTCTACGATCATCTGGATACTCAAGAGATTCAAATAACTGATCCATATTCTCCAACCAGTTCTCACACTCTAATGCATTCTCTGTACCCTTCAACATCGGGGTGCAAAGACTGAAATCTGGCTAACAGTATCTCCATCGGAGTCGGAGTTATATCCATCTGAGTATGAGTAGCACTGCCCTGATCTTGTGCCACTGGTATGTTCTGTCTAGGTCTACCACGACCTCTACCTCTACCTCTAGTAGCCATGTTTGATATACAATAAATCAAACACAGATAAAATCACAATATCATAATCATCTCAATCTTGTATCGACCATCTCTTATTATCGAGACTCAATAAATCTCAAAAATCTCGAATAAAGCTCAACAATATAATATTTCAATTATAATCATGTATTTCACATTATGGCACAATGAAAATGCTAGTAAATATATCACATGATCAACCAATTCGAACTGACTCAATCTACCATCTTCCCAAATATCTTACGCTCTGATACCACCTAATTTGGGACCTCAGGTCCGATATCTAATACTAATAATTATAATTGTAACAAACCAAATGATTGAATAAAATACATAATTTGTGGTTCACAAATCCACGTAAACATCGTCAAATAATTTAAATGTCTCAAATGTTTGAAAAATAATTTTCAACATGCCCAAAATAAACTAGTGAGCCAAAGTAATCCAAACATCATCAAATAGCTCTTAAGACCCGAGAATCCCACTCTAACTCGTATCTCCTTGCCTGAAACTGGACTCTAGCATCCCTAGCCTTGCCTCACCTACCGTCAAGCACATGAAAACAAGAGGTAGCCGATGTGTCGGTGAGTATAAACCCAGTATGATACAATCAATAACATATGAGAATTAAAATTTCACATAGTTCATCTAAACTCATAAAGATGCAATAGAATGCAATGTATGATCAGAAGCTGTGGGCTATCAATAAATCTCAAGATCAGGTGAATAATCTGGTCATAGGATACCACTACAAGAAAAAAGGCGAAAGACAACGGTTAAATTTTAACTGTTGTCGTAGGTCTAAAAAACTGTTGTTAAATGGTGCGCTCAAAGAAAACGGTAAAAAACCGTTGTCGTAGACATCAAAGACGACGGTGAAAAATCGTTGTCGTAGGTCTTGTAAAATCGTTGTTAAAGGCACTGTGGCTAAAAGGGTGCGCTCAAAGACAACGGTGAAAAACCGTTGTCGTAGCATTGAAAAATCGTTGTAAAACAAGAATTTTGTGATGGTTTTTCTAAACAATTCCGTCGCTAATAGCGACGGTTTTTTTATGATTTCCGTCGCTATTTTTTTCGTAAAATAAAAAAAATTTTACGATTATAATTTGATAAACCTAACAAAATAAACTAACAATCTTACTAAATTAATATATTTATAATCTTTAACTTAAAATTTAAGTTTAAGAAAAATCGTAGACAAATCGTGGAAGGAAAAAAAATTTGAGAAGTGAAACTAACTAAGGAAATGACTTAGGAGTGCGAAAAAAATGACTAAGGACGCGGATATTTATAGACACTTGTGCGACGGTATTTGACTAAACCGTCGCTATTAGCGCCGGTTGTTGCTTAAACTATCGCTAAATTAAATCGACGACGGTGTGCTAAAAACCGTCGCTAAATTTAGCGACGAACAGGCGGTAACTGTCGCTAAAGTTAGCGACGGGTTTTTGAAGCCGTCGCTAAATATTAACCGATTTTTTAAAAAAAATTAGAAACTACGACAAAGTTTTTTCAAAAACTGTTGTCTTTAACCAAATAAAACACTAAAAAACGACAACGTTTTAAAAAACCGTTGTCGTAGTTAAAAAAACCATTCGAAAGACAACGGTTTACACAAACCGTTGTCTTTGACCCTTGACAGAATCTTATATAGACAACAGTTTTTGGAAAAACGTTGTTGTAGCCCAAAAAAACCATCCAAAAGACAACGGTATTTAAAAACCGTTGTTGTAGTCTAAAAAAAAACCGCTCATAGACAACGGTTGTTAAAACTGTTGTTGTAGCCCAAAAAAAGCTCTTAGGCAACAGTTTTTAAAAACCGTTGTTGTAACTAAATAAAACGCTCATAGACAACGGTTTTTTAAAAACCGTTGTCGTAGACACATCAAAGATTTTAAAAACCGTTGTCGTAGACACGTGAAAGACAATGGTTTTTTAAAAACAGTTGTTTATAAGCAGGGTTTTTTAGGCTACGACAACGGTTTTTGTTAAAACCGTTGTTAAAAGAAAAAAGACAACGGTTTTTATGAGTGTTGTTGATTATAGCTTTTCTTGTAGTGTACCCAAGGGAAGAGAATCCCCCAGCAACATCCACCGACTCACCCGCTCGAGGTGGGGTGCTGTGTTCTACAATCCCAAGACTATGATGTGCCTATAGAGAGCGTTCAGGCTATAGCAGCAACCTCCGCATACACTATGCCAACTCAACTATAGCCTCATACGTCCAACAAATCAATAAATCAAGGCGACCTCCGCCATATCAGATCTGAATCGATAAGTGGCTCAATATGCAATGTAATGATGCTAATCAATGTCATCATCTCGATAAACTCATCTCAAGATAACAATTATCATCAAATCACAAGTAATTCATCGAACCATTGAATTTTCAATTTAAAATAAAAATGATACTTTTACCTCGTATGTTACCGACCGTAACATATCTTTCAAATATTACCAAAAGGAGATCGAAAGGTGTAGTTGAGAAGTCTTGAACCTCTTAATTATACTATAACTCAAGAACTTTGATCATCTATCAAAACAGTGCAGTTTCTGTACAAAATTCATAATTAATTCAATAATGCTTAAAATCAAGGTCTGTAATTTGGATATGCAAGAAAACTCAATGCCCAACAATGGAAAGTTAAGGTAAGTTTGGATGGATTCGCGTCGAAGTTTTAAGATCGAAGGGGTAAAATGGGAAATTTAGGGTTTCAGCGGCAAAACAGTCATTTCACACCTGAAAATTGTCAGGAGCCCTGGCGATGTCCTGAATGTTGTAATGAATGTTAAAATATTTATTTTTAAAGAATATGGAATTTTATGATGGAAAATGTTAAATGATAAAAGATGTGTTGCATGTTTTGTTTAAAAAGAAAATGATATCTCTGCATGTATTTTTATAAAGTGATGAAAATACTGAAAATGTTTTGAATGACCTGACTTAATTGTGACGGTAAGGGAATGGGGATTCGTGAGGGACTAAGCCCAGTGGAACCCGTTGGAGGGACTGAGCCCCTTGGGAACCCAATACCAAATTTTCCATAGGCCAAGGCCAAGTAACGAAAAAGTGGTTCTTGTTGCCCCTACGCCTGGTACCATGGTTACATATGAGATTGATCAATCGACCGAAAGATGAAAGGATGGTCACAATTAACGAACAAATTTCACCCCAAAATGAAATGTATATGTATATGATAAAAGGAAAAATTTATGATGAAAGGAAAAGTTTATTATGAAAGAAAATATTTAAGTTTATGCATGTCATGATAAAGCTATCTTTATTAAAAATATTTTCATTGTTGCATGTGGATGTATACGTATTACTTGTTACTAGGGTTAAGGCTTGCTGAGTCAATGACTCATTAGCTGTGAATGATGCAGGTGAGGATTCTGATGTTGAGACAGGAGGGTTGGATGACTGAACTGACTGGGTGGATGGTGCACAACCCGAGGATATTACATTGCTAGTTTTTTCCGCACAGCTACACTTTTATATTACTTTAAAGATTTTGATGACTTTTGGAATTAAGAGTGGTTTTTGAGAGAATTATGATGTTTATGCTATTTTTGAAAAATGTTAGTTTTAGTTTCGACCGAGAGGTGTTTTAGAAAAAAAAATAAAAATTCTATACGTTTTAAAGAAAGCTCGGTCGTCAAGCCTCAAGTCTGTAAGTTTAAATGCTTTAAATGATTTTAATAATGAGAACTGTATGTTTACATGATTTATAAGCTTAAGTTACATGTTTATATGCTTTTGAAAGTTAATTGGTATTTATGTTTAAGTGATCGATAAATGGTTCTTACAAGCTAAATGGTTAGACACTTATATTAATTGCATGTTGGTTACGTTAGAATTTGGAATACGTTAAGATAATATGCCTCCTAGACGCGCGCATGGTACCGATGGACATGCTGATACTTATGAGGATTGCATTGCATAAATCGAGAATTAGAGGGGCTAAAATGCAAAAATCAAGATCTCAAGGGTTTAATTGCAAAAGGCCGTTAATTTTAGGGGTTAATTTGTAATTTTAAGAAATCCATGGACTGAGGGGTTGTTTTGCGAATTCTAGAAAATCAGGGGCTGTTTTCTAATTTCTCGAATTTTAGGGATCAAAACAATGAATTTAGAGAAGTTAGGGCAGGAAGGATATTTGTTTCAGGTGTAGCTACCTATGCATTGGTGGATTCAGGAACTACACACTCATTTATATCCGAGATGTTTGTCAAGAGACTAAAGATTATACTCGAGGATTTGATTTGGGCTTTAGAGTTTTTATTTCTTCTCATGATCAGATGATTACCACGACCATTGTGAGGTATCTGGAGCTTCGTTTGCTGAAGAATGCGGTTCAGGCAGATCTCATCGTACTCCCGATGCCTGAGTTCGACATCATTCTTTTCATGGTTGGCTATATTTGAATGAGCTTCGATAGATTTTCGACAGAGGTAAGTATCTATTAGACCGCCCAACGGTAAATCTTTTGTCTTTGAGGTAGCAAAGAACAAGAAAATGCCACACATTATCTCTTGCATTGTGCGAGGAAGCTTTGAGAAGAGGCTGCCAAGCTTTTCTAGTGAGTGTTATCTCGGTACCTGTTTCGGGCAGTCAAAAGCTAGTGGATGTTGAGATTGTCAGAGATTTTCCTAGGGTCTTTCCTGAGGATGTTTCTGGCATTCCACCAGACCGAGAGGTAGAATTTTCTATTGAGTTGATTTTGGGTTCAGTGTCAATCTTTAAGACACCTTATTGTCTAGCATCAGCCGAGATTAAAGAGCTGAATGATCAAATTCAGGAGTTGCTGGACAAGGGTTTTATTTGCCCGAGTTGTTCTCCATGGAGCACACATTTATTATTCGTGAAGAACAAGGATGGTAGTATTCGACTCTGCATTGACTATAGAGAGCTGAACAGAGTCACCATCAAGAATAAGTATCCCTTACCTAGAATCGAGAACTTGTTTGATCGGTTGCAAGGAGCTTCGGTTGTCTAGAAGATAGATATTTGTTCGAGATGCCATCAGATGAAGGTGAAGGAGCCAGAGTTCATAAGATGATTTCAGGATTCAATATGGACACTAAGAGTTTATGGTGATGCCTTTCGGGTTGACCAATGCGCCAGCGATTTTCATGGATCTCATGAATTGCGTATTTAAGTTGTATCTGAATCAGTTTATCATAGTTTTTATGGATGATATTCAGATTTACTCAAGGGGTAAAGAAGAGCATAGTCAGCACCTAATAAGGGCTCTACATATATTGCAAGATAGAAAGTTGTTCGCTAAGTTCAGCAAGTGCGAGTTTTGGCATGAGAGAGTGGCGTTCTTAGGCAACATTATCTCTACGGATAGAGTTGAGGTCGATCCTAGCAAGGTAGAGACAATATGAGAGTGGTCAGTACCTAAGAGTCTGACCGAGATCCACAGTTTCTTGGGTCTAGCTGGCTACTACCGGAAGTTCATTCAAGGTTTATCTTATATTGCAGTACCTCTTGAAACTTCTACTATTCATTCTGTTAAAAACTAGAAAATATTTTTTTCCTCCTAATATTCGGCCGAAATTAAAATCATACATATATATGCACTTTAAAATACCTTGCACCATTTTTAAAATAAAACCACCAACTATATTTGAAAACTCAAAGGAAACAGTTTAAATCATAAAATCGTCAATCGTTTTCAAATCCTAATTTAGCGAAATTGCTAAAACTAACGACCTTTCAAAAACCACTCAAATCATAATCAAAGTCATAAAAATATCTTTAATATAATCCTAAACATCATAATTCATAATCATAAGTCTAGTGCGGAAAACTAGTGCTGGTTCACGGGTTATATGCACCTTCAGTCCAACAAAGTCAACCATCAAGACCTCCAATATCATATTCACCTGCATCAATCGCACCTAGTGAGTCTAAAGACTTAACATACCATAATCTTTATAACAAATACTACGTATGCAATCACATGCAACATTGAACATACATTTACTTAACATATACATTTCATGACATGCATAAACATAAATGTTTTCTGAAACGTCTGCTATTCGTTTTCTTAAAAAGTACTAGAAAATTTTTTTCCCCCTCCTTAATTTCCATAATTCAAATTATACATATATATGCTTGAAAATACCTTGACACCATTATTTTTTAAATCCTTACATAGTATCGGCCGAACCATACATATTTGTATAAAATATTTTTGACATCATTTTAAAAATAAAACAACCAACTACCATTTAAAAATCAAAGGAAAATAGTTTAAATCGTAAAATCATCTAACATTTTACCAAATTTAAAAATATTATTCGAAAAGTATAGCACATACTATATCTCTCAAAAACCACTCGCAAACATAAATAAAAGGTCGTAAAAATCTTTAGCATAACGTGAAATCATACACCATAACTAGTACAGAAAACTAGCGTCGATCCTCGGGTTATGTGCACCTTTAGTCCAGCAAAGTCAACCATCAAGATCTTCATTATCATATACATAATCAATATCACCTGTATCAATCACACCTAGTGAGTCTAAAGACTCAGCACACCATAACCTTGATAACAACATAATATATATACAGATCACATACAACAGTGAAAAATACTTGTACTTAAAATATCGTTTTCATGAAGATGCATAAACTTTAAAACAATAACATTTTCATGATACATATGAAAGGGATCGTTTTAAGGTGTTCGAAATCGCAACGGAAGCTCAAAATATTTAATTTTCATCAAGAAATTTCGGCCACCTCATGTTATTGTGTAGCAAATACAACAAACACCAAATATCATACAAAGGGTGTTGAGAAAATCGTTACCTATCAACCTCTTGAGGTTGATGATGGCACCAACCAAGTTGTAAACAACTTGGCTCTTCAAGGATGACACTATCTTCAAGCTTCCTTTGAGCACTCCTTGCTCAACTATTAAGCCCACCACCAACTAGGTAGATCCCCTTTTATTTTGCACTAGAAAAATAAAAAGATTTTTCAAAGAGAAGAATATTTCATCCTCAACCATTGAAGAAGAAAATGGAGAAAAACTTGGAGAGAAAGTCCAAGCAAGTTTCGGCCATAGTGAGATGGAATGAAGGGGATGGGGACTTGTCTTGGTATGTGAAAAAGTAGTGTCCAACTTTTGCATGCCATGCCTTGGAGACACAAAAAGTTGTCTCCCAACCCTTCACCTCCCATGCATGATATATTATGTGGTTTTTAACAAATTAAAAACCATGGACTAAATTTAATTATCTCAAAGATATTTGAGACTAATTAAACATTACTTGAATTTACCCAAGTCCCACTAGTTAAATAATTAATTTAAATTGAGATCTACAAGACTCAATATGATTTAATTAATTCAACACTTGAATTAGTTTAATTATTTGGACTCTACTAGGTCCACTAGTATTTAATTAATTCAACACTTGAATTAATTTAATTTAGTCCATAATAATGTTTATGAAAATCACAATTTTCAAATACATTATTCACTTGGCCAACTTTTAATTTAGGAACACATTCATAAATTAAAATTTACATTTCTCTCATAGAAGTCATACTTCTATTTTTCTTTACGCTTATAAACTTATTTATAAGCCGTTCAACACATTGAACTAATTTCTCCTTTATAGAAGTCATACTTCTAATTTCCTTACGCTTATAAACTCCTTTATAAGCCGTTCAACACATTGAACTATTTCTCTTCTCAACGGGATCTAGAAAGCTAGTACTTGTGTGGCCCTCAATGGTTCATTGATACAACTAGCCATGGGTTCACATCTCCATGTGATTCGGACTAAACATGTCCTTATATGAGCATACCCCAATTGCTCCATTCTTACTTATCAACACCTTGATAACAAGAACGTCAGAACTCAAGTCTAATAGTACCCAACCAATCATGTTAAACGCCTAGCAGCATCGCTTACATGATTCCCTAGGTATCAAATGATAGTGCCTGCAAGAACCATTTAATTATGGTTAGCGTACAGTACGGTCCCTTCAACTCATATATCCCGATCGATTCGACAACCATTGGTTTATCGAGAGTTGTCAATGAATCGATACTATGTGTCATGTCGTAGTTGCATCGATGGTGTAATCTATGAAATCCCTTTCATAATTACCACCATACTCTGATCAGAGATTTCAACCTACATACACATGATAACACATAGGATATCCATACCCGAAGGTAAGCGGTGAATCCCCGACTACAATGCATTGACTCCTATATGTTTTGACAGAACACCCAACCTTGCCACCTGATGACCCCATGAGAGTCGGTAAACAAGTCAAAGTGTAATTCTAGCACATAGAGTCTCAATGTTGTCCCGGGTCATAAGGACTAATGGTGTACAACCATAAACTAGGACGTTTTCACTCGATAAGTGAGAACCACTTGGAAAGTCCTTTTATGGAGGGTTGTTCAGTGCACTTTACCAGGAGCACCTATCTGCATGTTTGGATATCACAATGTCCCCTACCAATGAAACATGGTACTCACATCGCAGATACTAGTCTCGAACTCTAGCGGCCTATATCCTTCTTAGCGGCGGCTGAATCGACTAGGAACTGTTTAGAATATACAGTATTCCAAAAATGAGTTTCATGATACTCATCATATGATCATCTCATATTCTTTCTACTATTTGTATATTCAAGGGCTTTATCTATGCAACTAGCATGGGTATACAGATAAAGATGTGCCAAAACAATAATTTCAAATATTATTAAAATAAAGATTGCTTATACATAGAGTTTCATTGTGAACACTCGGCCAACACTTGGCTCGACGGGCCTACTCTAACAATCTCCCACTTGCACTAGAGCCAACTACCCATATGCTTCAAACCCATTGATTCGCGATGTATCTCGAATAATGGTCCAGGTAAAGGCTTAGCTAGTGGATCAACAACATTATCTGCGGAGCCGACTATGTCAAAAGACACTTCTCTACTTTCCACAATCTCTCCGAGGATGTGGTACTTTCTCAATACATGTTTGGACTTCTGATGAGACCTTGACTCCTATGCTTGAGCTAAAGCTCCCGTGTGGTCACACAACACCGGGAGAGGAGCAACTCCATTAGGATAGACGTCCAACTCTTAGACAAAATTCCTTATCCAAACAGCCTCCTTTGCTGCATCTGATGCAGCAATGTATTCGGCCTCTGTGCTGGAATCCGCAGTATTGTCTTGCTTGGAACTCTTCCAAGAGACAACAGCACCATTGAGCAAGAATACAAACCCAGAGGTTGACTTCGAGTCATCGATATCGCTTTGGAAGCTAGAGTCGGTATAGCCTTCCAATTTCAGTTCTCCACCCCATAGACCAAGAACAATTTATTGGTCCTTCTCAACTACTTGAGGATGTCTTTCACAGCTTTCCAGTGTGGAAGACCAGGGTTCTATTGATATCTACTCACTACACTTAGTGCGAAAGCCACGTCAGGACGTGTAGATATCATCTCATACATGATGCTACCAATCGCATATGCATAAGGAATGCTTGTCATCGGCGCTATCTCTGCATCAGTCTTGGGAGACATAGACTTGGATAGGGACACGCCATGACACATTGGTAGATTTCCTCTCTTGGACTCATCCATCGAGAACCGCTTCACGATGGTATCAATGTATGTGGACTGGGTGAGACCAAGCAATCTTCTTGATCTATCTCTATAGATCTGTATTCCCAATACAAAAGATGCTTCACCCAAGTCCTGTATCGAGAACTTATTTGCTAACCATATTTTAGTTGATTGCAACATTCCTACATCATTCCCAATGATTAGAATGTCATCAACATAAAACACCAGGAATGTCACAACACTCCCACTGACCTTCTTATACATACAAGGTTCCTCAGGATTCTTAGCAAAACCAAACTCTTTGATTGTACTGTCGAATCTGAGGTTCCAACTCCTAGATGCCTGTTTTAGACCATAAATAGATCTTTGAAGTGTGCATACCATATGCTCACTTCCGATAGATGTAAACCCTTCGGGTTGAGACATGTAAATCTCTTCCTTAATATCCCCATTAAGAAAGGATGTCTTAACATCCATTTGCCATATCTCATAGTCATACCATGCAGCTATGGCTAGCAAAATCCTTATGGACTTTAACATTGCAACTGGAGAAAAGGTTTTCTCAAAGTCAACTCCTTGTCTTTGAGTATATCCTTTTGCCATCAATCGCGCCTTGAAGGTCAATACCTTCCCATCCGCCCCAAGTTTCCTCTTGTAAATCCATTTACACCCTATGGGAACAATTCCCTCAGGTGGATCCACGAGATTCCACAATTGGTTCGAATGCATGGAACTCATCTCAGATTCCATAGCTTCAAGCCATTTGGATGAATCGGCATCATATAACGCTTCCTTGAAGGTCCTTGGATCACATCCATGGATAGGCTCATCATGGCCCTCTTCAAGAAGCAGACCATACCTCATAGGTGGTCTCGAGACTCTCTCGGATATTCTAGGAGCTTGTATCTCCTCTCTTGGCTCTTCGGGTGTGGGTTCTATAATTGTGGGTGTCTCTCGAACCTCTTCGAGTTCTATCATCTCCCTTTTCTATCTAATAGAAATTCTCTTTCCAAAAAGGTTGCATTCCTAGAAACAAACACCTTTGTTTCTTGGGGATGATAGAAATAAAATCCAACAAAATTCCTTGGATATCCCACAAAGTAACATAAAATGGATCGACTATCCAATTTATCTCCCACTACCTGCTTCACATAAGCAGGGCTCCCATATTCTAAGATAAGAATATTTGGGAGGCATACCCATCCATATCTCATATGGTGTCTGCCTTTGAATGGACATTTAATGGAATATCTTTCAATTTTAAGTTATAGAGATCGTTTTTCAAGTTCACCAGTACCAATCAAACATTCATTCATGTAAATGTTGCAAACACCTTTGCAAAATAAACAAGAATATCTATCTTTATCAACATAGAAATGGAAACAATGTTTTTCACTAAATCCGGTACAAACAAAACATCTCTTAAAATTAACTTAAAATCATTGTTCATAAACAAGTTAACATCTCCAATAGCTTTGGCAGCAACTCTTGCTCCATTGCCCATCCTCTAGAAGGTCACACCTTCCTTAAGCTTTCTACTTCTTCCCATCACCTGCAAATCATTACAGAGATGTGAGCCACATCCGG
The DNA here is from genome assembly GCF_025594145.1 of Primulina tabacum. Lineage (NCBI taxonomy): Eukaryota > Viridiplantae > Streptophyta > Magnoliopsida > Lamiales > Gesneriaceae > Primulina > Primulina tabacum. The sequence goes on along the minus strand of NC_134550.1, from coordinate 43,512,363 downwards.
TATCCAATACCCAAGAAGTAGAGTTAATTGAAATGTTTACTTCAATTTAGAACATACCGTTTCCAGAACTCTTCTGGGCCACATATTCCTTGCAATTTCGCCTCCAATGTCCAGGTTTCTTGCAGTGATGACAAACATCACTAGTCTTGTCAGCCTTAACTGGTGTGGCTGCCACAACGGGATTCGGAGATTGCCTCAACAAGGGCACGTTCTTCTTGGGACGTTGGAAAGAACGCTTCTTTCCCTTCCCATGTGGATCAATCTTCGTACTAGATGAAGAACCCACATAAAGAACCAACTTCTCTTTCTTGATGGTTGATTCAAACGTAACAAGCATATTCACCAACTCCTCAAGGGTCGGCTCTATCTTGTTCATGTTGAAGTTCACCACAAAAGGATCAAATGAGCTTGGCAATGATAACAGCAACACTTCGGTGGTCAACTCCGAAGGCAAGATCAGATCCATGCCAACGAGTTTGTCCACGAGCCCAATCAACTTTAGGCCATGCTCATGGACCAAGGCCCCATCTCGCATGCGCAAAGTGATCAGCTCCTTGATGGTAGCATGCCTAAGAGGCCGTGTTTGCTCACCAAAGAGCTCCTTGAGATGCAAATGAATGTCAGCAGCACTCTTTGCATCCTCAAAACGCCTCTGCAGCTCATCATTCATAGAAGTCAGCATATAACACCTGGCTATCAAGTCATGGTCACACCATTCCTTGTAAGCCTGCAATTCCTCAGGAGTGCAGTCAGTCGGAGCCTCAACAGGGGGCGACTCAGTCAGTGTATATGCTACCCTTTCCGAATTCAAGACGATTTTTAGGTTTCTTAGCCAAGTGAGGTAATTAGGTCCAGTTAATATGTGTTTGTCGAGTATTACGGATATCGGATTGCGAATCGAAGACATTGTCAATTTGTACTGAAAAGCAAAAACAGATAAATGTTGATGAATATTTTAAAATATTTAGTAAGATATGAAGTTTGGACTTTTACTTCATAAATATTTGCTCCCACTGCTTTGACATTTTCACTACCCTCTAGTGAAAACGGGAAACTCCTTTCCTCAGTAGGTACGTAAGGTCCAATTAGCGAATTAGGATCCCGAATAATATCAGCCAATCACAATTCCTAAAAGGTAGTTTCCAATTGCATCACAATGCAACCCTCTACGTAAACTTTTGTCTCACGTTTGATTAGGACCCAATAATATGACGTCGTTCATCTTCACGTGTCAAGCCTTACCCATCGATGTTGAACCTTAATGGACGGTCGCCATGAGTTCCCCCAATAATATGAGCCGAAATCATGGGAGTTCCACGTAGTTCACATCACCATGTCAATGGATGTCACAGCTTTCCGGCACCCAAAGCTCCCCCAATAATATGAGCCGAGCCCCGAGTACGGGTAGCGTTCATCATGCACCCATTGTCGATGGAAGACAAAGAAATTATAAACAAATTTATAATTCCCCTTTGCGAGCTTGATATTAATTTTGAATCTTATTCAAAATGAGGGTTTTTAATTTTGAAAGGTCTCATCATTAATTTTATTTAAAAGCTCGCCATGTTTGATCGTATGTTTGTCGGATTCATGCAACTTTGTTATTATCATAATAATAACGCACATACTCATTATTTATAACATATCATGCATATATTATAAACAGTAAACAAAACAAGGATGATCAATCGCCCCAATACTAACGGACCGTGTGCGCTAAACACGGGCCTAGGTCCAATCCTAGGGAAATGCACGGGATGCAAATGCAACTATTACATAAGCTTCCAATATTTACATGTCTTCGATCTTCATAATCATCATGGCCACCATCTTCCAATCTTGATCATCCACTATACTAATATTTACAAATAAATATCCATGGCAAATAGGGATACATCTCATGGGGGTGGGAACGGGCCATAAACCAAGCCCACTTTATAAATTGATAATTATTACAATCATTCAACACAAAATATCCTAGCATACACCTAGCAAATTGGGCTTAGGCTTTTGATCATCCTTCATGCATAATATCACATATCATACACCATCAATTAATTATTGTGATAATTAATTGATCCAATATTATATATCTTGATCCAATCACTAACCGCCACGATTATAAACTAAATTAACAAAGTATACAAACACCTTTGTCTACTTTCAAATTAATTTATTTATAACCGAATTTCTCGTAAATCACCATTTACTATAAATATTTAAAGTCCAACTTAAAATATTTATTTCATGAGAAAATATTTGCAACTTTTGTAATTTTAAACTTAAGGGCCCAAAAACTCATTTTTCACAAAAAATATTTTGGCCCATTTAAAATTCACAAATATGTTAACCATCTAATGGCCTAACAACATCAAGGCCCATGACACTTTGATTATCCAAAACACTTTTGGAAACCCTAGTCGTCATCGCCGTCGCCGGAGCTCCGTCGCCGGATTCCGGCCAACTTACCAAAAAAAAATTTTTTTATTAAAAAACATGGGGCTGTTCGGGCAGCCCCTCGGGCTGCCCTAGCTGCCCGAAATGGGCAGCCCCTCGGGCAGCTCAAGCTGCCCGAAATGGGCAGCAACTTGCTGCCCAAAATCCCCCCGAAACCGGCCTTGATTCGATGCAAAATTTTGTTCTCATGCGGTTAGAAATCGATCTCAACATAATATCTTGTAATTGCTACACAAAATCGTAACCATAGCTCTGATACCACTTGAAAGGGATCGTTTTAAGGTGTTCGAAATCGCAACGGAAGCTCAAAATATTTAATTTTCATCAAGAAATTTCGGCCACCTCATGATATTGTGTAGCAAATACAACAAACACCAAATATCATACATAGTGTGTTGAGAAAATCGTTACCTATCAACCTCTTGAGGTTGATGATGGCACCAACCAAGTTGTAAACAACTTGGCTCTTCAAGGATGACACTATCTTCAAGCTTCCTTTGAGCACTCCTTGCTCAACTATTAAGCCCACCACCAACTAGGTAGATCCCCTTTTATTTTGCACTAGAAAAATAAAAGGATTTTTCAAAGAGAAGAATATTTCATCCTCAACCATTGAAGAAGAAAATGGAGAAAAACTTGGAGAGAAAGTCCAAGCAAGTTTCGGCCATAGTGAGATGGAATGAAGGGGAGGGAGACTTGTCTTGGTATGTGAAAAAGTAGTGTCCAACTTTTGCATGCCATGCCTTGAAGACACAAAAAGTTGTCTCCAACCCTTCACCTCCCATGCATGATATATTATATGGTTTTTAACAAATTAAAAACCATGGACTAAATTTAATTATCTCAAACATATTTGAGACTAATTAAACATTACTTGAATTTACCCAAGTCCCACTAGTTAAATAATTAATTTAAATTGAGCTCTACAAGACTCAATATGATTTAATTAATTCAACACTTGAATTAATTTAATTATTTGGACTCTACTAGGTCCACTAGTGTTTAATTAATTCAACACTTGAATTAATTTAATTTAGTCCATAATAATGTTTATGAAAATCACAATTTTCAAATACCTTATTCACTTGGCCAACTTTTAATTTAGGAACACATTCATAAACTAAAATTTACATTTCTCTCATAGAAGTCATACTTCTATTTTTCTTTACGCTTATAAACTTATTTATAAGCCGTTCAACACATTGAACTAATTTCTCCTTTATAGAAGTCATACTTCTAATTTCCTTACGCTTATAAACTCCTTTATAAGCTGTTCAACACATTGAACTATTTCTCTTCTCAACGGGATCTAGAAAGCTAGTACTTGTGTGGCCCTCAATGGTTCATTGATACAACTAGCCATGGGTTCACATCTCCATGTGATTCGGACTAAACATGTCCTTATATGAGCATACCCCAATTGCTCCATTCTTACTTATCAACACCTTGATAACAAGAACGTCAGAACTCAAGTCTGATAGTACCCAACCAATCATGTTAAATGCCTAGCAGCATCGCTTACATGATTCCCTAGGTATCAAATGATAGTGCCTGCAAGAACCATTCAATTATGGTTAGCGTACAGTACGGTCCCTTCAACTCATATATCCCGATCGATTCGACAACCATTGGTTTATCGAGAGTTGTCAATGAATCGATACTATGTGTCATGTCGTAGTTGCATCGATGGTGTAATCTATGAAACCCCTTTCATAATTACCACCATACTCTGATCAGAGATTTCAACCTACATACACATGATAACACATAGGATATCCATACCCGAAGGTAAGCGGTGAATCCTCGACTACAATGCATTGACTCCTATATGTTTTGACAGAACACCCAACCTTGCCACCTGATGACCCCATGAGAGTCGGTAAACAAGTCAAAGTGTAATTCTAGCACATAGAGTCTCAATGTTGTCCCGGGTCATAAGGACTAATGGTGTACAACCATAAACTAGGACGTTTCCACTCGATAAGTGAGAACCACTTGGAAAGTCCTTTTATGGAGGGTTGTTAAGTGCACTCTACCAGGAGCACCTATCTGCATGTTTGGACATCACAATGACCCCTACCAATGAAACATGGTACTCACATCGCAGATACTAGTCTCGAACTCTAGCGGCCTATATCCTTCTTAGCGGCGGCTGAATCGACTAGGAACTGTTTAGAATATAAAGTATTCCAAATATGAGTTTCATGATACTCATCATATGAGCATCTCATATTCTTTCTACTATTTGTATATTCAAGGGCTTTATCTATGCAACTAGCATGGTATACAGATAAAGATGTGCCAAAACAATAATTTCAAATATTATTAAAATAAAGATTGCTTATACATAGAGTTTCATTGTGAACACTCGGCCAACACTTGGCTCGACGGGCACATACTCTAACAACATAAACTTTAAACATAAAGATTTTCATAAGCTTTTCCTAAACATTTTCGTAAATTTTTTTCATAAACATTTTCGTAAACCTTTTCGTATCCTCATAAACATATTCATATGAACATGCATAACACAAACCTCCACATTTTCTTTTATCATTTATCCTTTATCATGAGCATATTTATTTTTCCTTTTCCTCATTTCATAACATAAATCCTTTCATCATGAGTATATGCATATTTTTTTTTATTGAATTCAAATCGTTAATTGTGACTTTCCTCATTCTCAAAAGTCGATGGATCAATCTACATGAAACCACAGTACTGGGCGGCGGGGACATCAGCGACTCTCTCGTCAACTGAGCCTTTGCCTATCCTCATCGAATGTAAATACGATCGTCGTGCTCTTTCTGGGACCTTCTCTCATAAATGGGCCCCCTCTGGGGCCTTTTCCTTCACGAAATCCCCATTCTTATCCTCATATCCTCAATAGTCACAATTACTTCACTTCCTTCAATATTTTACATTTTCATCACTTTATAAAAATCATGCATTTAATATCCTTTTTCTTTTAAAAACAAGCATGCAACATATCTTTTAACGTTATCGTTTCCTCATAAAAATCCATAAACATTTTAAAAGAAACCTTTTAACATATAAAAATCCATAAATCTTTTAAATAAACATTTCAACATTATAAACGTTCAAAATAACATTTTGACATATTAAATCATAAACATTTAAAATAAACCTTTTGACATATTAAATCATAAACAATTAAAATCAACACTTTAAAATCATAAAAATTCATAAATATTTAAAATAATCATATTAGCATGTAAATAAACATTCAGGACGCTGCCATGACGTTTATTAATTTGTAGGTGTAAAATGACCATTTTACCCCTAGATGTAAGATTCCACATTTTGACATTTTCTTCATTTCATTGACTCTAATATGTCCCAAATAATTATTTAAGCTTACTTGAATTTTCTCATATTTTCATTTCGGTTAAAATCGATGACTTTTAATTTATTCTTTAAATATAACATATTACCGCATTTTAATCCCGAATTAAACCAAACCTTAATATAAAATTCCCAAAATTAAAAACTTATACTTTTAATAATTATTTGAGCTTAAATATAATTTTCCATAATTTTATTAAGCTTAAAACTATATTTTTCAATTAATTCCTTAATTAACGTTTCGTGCGGCGATTAAATCCCGGATAAATCCAAAACTCGTTATTTTGATCCCAAATTTTAAACATAGCATTTTTATTATTTATTCTACCCTTCCAAATCATGAGCCACACTCGTGGACCCATGGATTCAATTTATGTTATTAAAATCTCGTTTTTGACACATTAACGAACACACCGAGCCATCTCCTAAAATACTCGAGCCACACCCGAGCCACCTCGAGCCAAACCCAAGCCAACGCATCTAGGAACCCTAGTGACCTAGCCTAGTCCAAAGAATCAGCCCTGGTCCGCTCAAAAACCTCCTGCCCCTTCACCCGATTGCATGCATGTGTGTAGGTGTGTATCCTAGTTGCTCTAGGACTCCTAACCCAACTAGGACCCTTCCAGCCAAGCCACCACCGAGCCCACCTGACCATAACCTTCCCTGGACCATGCGCAGACCCAGCCCAGACCAAACCAAGTCCCTGGACCATGCGCAGACCCAGCCCAGACCAAACCAAGTCCCTGGACCAGCGCACAAGCCACCTGAAGAAGGCTACAGCCTGCACACATGCTGCCTCGAGTGCCTCCCTCACGTTTCTTCATTTGGCTCGAGCCCACCTCAAGCCACCCTGCCTCAACTCAAGACCAGCCCCTCTAGGCACCCTCTTGGACCCTTAGAACCCATAGGACCTGACCCTAAGCTTAGAACCGAAGCCCTACATCAGACCTAAACTATGGCCGAGAAACCCCCTTAGCATGGACTCCACGATTTTGCTGCTAGGATCCAAACCACCGAGCCAACCCTTGAACCAGTCCCTCAAGCACCTTTTTAGGACTCTAATGACTCGCCTTAGCCTAGCCCAAAGCACCCTGGCCGAGCAACCTTCTCCCTGCATGCTGCTGAACCTGCGCACTCCCTTAGCTTATTCTCGGGTGGAGTCCTAGCTTGCTAGGACTCCTCCCCAGCCCCTGGTCTCTGGTATCGAGTCCTAAAATGGCTAAGACTCTTCTCTTGACTCATACATGACTCTAACCCAGCCCTGGTCCAGCCTCAGCCTAGCCAAGCCACAAACCCCCCATCAACCGAGCCCCTATGATCCTTATAACAGAAACAAGTTTCCAGATTGTCTTATTCACGTTGTGCAGCATATTGGGGTGATTTAGGACTCTTTAAAACATGTAAAAACATCCCTCAACCCTATCCTAATCATGGCAGCCCCTTTAGATCATATTAAACATGATGTTGAATGAAAATACAAGCTTTAAAATTGAAATATGCTACAAAAACGAAATTATTTCATTATGCACTTGTTTTTCATGCAAAAATTCAATTCAATAAAATACTATAGTATGATAGATGTTTCAAGGAAATAATATGGCATGCCTTTGCGTATTTAACGCACGAATATACGTTGATGAATCGAAAAACGATGGCGACGAGACCTTGACTTGAAATCCTAAGCAAAACTTGATGATTTTCCTTGAAGGATATGTGTGCGTCGTGTGGTATCAAGAGGGAAGAGTTGGGGAGAGTTTTGTTTTGTTTAAAGGAGAGTGGGCGTGGGGTTTGGGAGGGTTATGGGACGGTTTAGTATATTATATATTAAATTAATCAACTAACAAGGCTTAGTCCTATTAAGGGATTTAATTAGACCCATTATTGATTAATTAGAATATTAAAAATAATTTTGCTTAAATAAATTTGTGACTTTATTAGTCGGGTTGCTCACAAGTTAGTATTTTTTTTGAAAAAGCCCACACCGATAAAAATTAGTCCCGGCGTATAAAATCTACCTCAAAACTCCTTATTTTCAGAATAATAAAAAGCATCACCCATATTTTAAATAATTAAAAATAAATATTTAATAAAATTATTTTCTATTTTTCAGCCCTTGGTCTCCATTCATCGATCGCAACTTAAATAACATTTAAAAATACATTTTAATGCAACCATGTAGACAAATATATTTTAAACATGTAAATATGCAAATCATAATTAATTTATACAATTAAAACAATAGATTAAAATACACAAGAAATTTAATAACTTGTATGCATGTGGTTCGCGTGGACCTTTAAATTTTCGGGGCGTTACATTTTCCATATCAACATAAACATATTTATATTCATATTAATATTCACATTCATATTCATATTCACATTCATATTTATATTCATATTCCATTTTCCTTTCGTTGAATTCAGATCGTTAATTGTAAATTTCGTATTCGTATTCGTATTGGGCGATTGATCTATCTACATGTAACCATAGTACTGGGCGACGGGAATATCAGCGACACTCTCACCCGTCAACTGAGCCTTGGCCTACGTACTAACATATCATCGTATCATCGTATTTGTATTAGTCACAATTACTTCACTTCATTTAACATTTCGGATTTTCATCACTTATGAAAATTAAACATGCATATAACGTTTTTCTTTTAAACCAAACATATAACATGTCTTTTAACGTTATCGTTCATCATAAAATTAAATAAACATGCAAAATAATCATATTAACATATAAAACAGCATTCATGACAGTGCCATGACATTTACTAATTTTCGGGTGTAAAATTACCGTTTTACCCCTAGACGTAAAATTTCACGTTTTTGACATTTTCTTAATCCCGTTTACTCTAGACCATCCCAAATAATTATTTAAGTTTACATCAATTTTCTCGTATTTTTATTTAGCTTAAATCGATGACTTTCAATTTAATCTTTAATTATAACATATTACTGCGTTTTATTCCCGGATTAAATTAAACTTTCTTATAAAATTCCCAAACTTAAAAATTAGACTTTTAATATTTATTTAGCCCTCATGAACCATGACTCGACCCCCGTGAGCCATGTTTCGAATTTAAACAAAGAAAGAAAACCCTAAGTCTCGAGCCAACTAACCAACCACGAGCCATACTTAAGTTTTTACCGAGCCACCTTCGAGCCCACCTGAGCAAACTTTGAACCAGCCCTCCCCTGGACCCTCGTGAACTCTTAGCACCCTTAGGACATGACCCCAAGCTCGAATCGAAGCTTCAAGAGCATATGCAAGCAATAGCCGAGTAACCTATATGCACTAGGACTCTTCGATATGCACCTAGGATTCTAGCCCCTGAACCAGACCTTTGTGCACCCTCTTAGGACCTTAGTGACTCAACCTAGCCCAGCCTAAAGCCCCATGGCCTAGCCCTTAAACCTTGGGCACTGCTGCACGAGCGCAGCCCTTCCCGAAGGCTCTTGGGTCTTTCTAGGACTCCTCCCCAGCCGTGACTGTAACGTCCCGAATATTTGAAGGTCCACGTAAACCACATTCATGCAAGTTATTAATTTTTTTTGTATTTTATTAAATTATTTTAATGCATTAAATGCATATTTATTTCATGAATTTGTGTTTTAATTTATTGTTTATTTAAAGTTTAATGTATTAGGATTTTAAGTTTCATTTCGCGCTCTAACGATGAACGAAGACCGGGGAAAATTAAGAAAAATATTTTTATTGAATGATTAACTTTAATTAATAAATATAAGGTGTTTAAGTGTATTTTTCAAGAAATGGGCTTGGTTGGGTATTTTTACCTGCCAGAACATATTTTTAATTTGTACGCAATATTTAGCGAATCGGGGGACTTTTTAAGAGTTTGAGTAATATTTTCAAAAACGTATCTAAACGAAATATTTTTTGGTTTGTTGGATTTGATTTAATGCTTAACGGGCCCAACTATCCCTTAGTCCTTATTTTTGGCCCATTAGTGCATTGTTTAGCATTTAAAAATACCCTAAACTAATCCTAACCCTAAACCTAATCATTTGGCCGCCCACTCCCTAAATTTCCAGCAAATTTTCTCGTGAGTTTCATCAGCTTTGCTGAAAATTTTTCGGTCCTCCATTATTTCTTCAAACAAGATACTTCCCCGCTCCTCCAATGCTTCCCCGACGCATGTTTCTCCAAGTTTTCGTTCAAATAACACAAAGGCACGCATGTATCTTCGTTTCTCTTCATTCACACCAATATTATTGCTGAATATATATATGAATGCATGAGGATTTAGTTCGGCTAGTTGAAGCTTCGGTTTTATGCAAGAATTGACATGAATGTGCATTCGTTTTGTCAAAAACTCACGTGTTCCTGTATATGTTCAAGGGGCTGCAAATTTTATGTTTCTAAGGGCTCTACACATCAAGTAAGAGGGGGACATAAGGCTGGAGTCGAAGTTTTGTGGGTTTTAGGAGAGGGCCGATCGATATCTTGAGTCTTCGGGTGAAATTTCTGTGTCACAAAACCCATTACCCTCTGGTATTTCAAATTCTGCGACTTAAAAGTTAGGTTTTCTGGAAATGTGTTCAACATATGATTTGTAGCACTTTGTGTTATCTTCGATTTGATAGCAAATGCGTAATTTTATGATAAGAAACGAGGGAGATATGATTTTTACCATAAATCCGTGTAAGTTGTTAAATTTCTTTGTCACAAAACCTATCACCCTCAGTTATTTTGAATTCTGCGACATATAAATTGGTTTTCTGGAAATATGTTCAACATATGATTTGTATCACTTTGTGTTATCTTTGATTAGATAGCGAATTCGTATTTTTATGATAAGAAACGAGGGAGATGATTTTTACCATAAAGCCGCGCAAGCTGTGAAATTTATGTGTCACAAAACCCGTCGCCTCGGTTATTTTGAATTCTTCGACTTATAGGTTGGTTTTCTGGAAATGTGTTCAACATATGATTTGTAGCACTCCATGTTATCTTTGATTCGATAGAAAATTCGTAATTTTCTGATAAGAAAAGAGAGAGATGTGATTTTTATCATAAAATCGTTCAAGCTGTGAAAATTGTGTGCATACGCTGGATATTTCCAGCAACCTTTGGGCTTGTTTCGTGGGTCATAAGTGGTATGAAATAAGGGATTTAGAGTACATCGATTAAGTTTTGAAACGAGCTTGAGTTTACGTCTATGAAATACTTTTAATTATTTTTTGGGTGTTTTTAAGGAGTTTGGTAAACTTTGGATCGTAATTTAGAAGTCCAGGGGTAAAATGGTCAGTTTGGGTTTTAGGGGCAAAATGATCATTTTGCACCCGGGGTGAGATTTTAGTCATGGCAGCGCCCCGAGCACATATTTATCATGTTTTAAATGTTTATGCACCAAAGTTATGATTTTTTTATGCAATTACGAGAAATATTCGGTGCATGCTTGGTTTCAAGGAAAATTTACGTATATGCATGTTTTATTTAGTGGTGAACATGATGACACGTTTTGAAGGACGGGATTTGGTTGTGACTAAAACTATTTATGAGATATTATGAGCTGAGGCCAAGGCTTAGTGGACGGGTGATGCTGTCGTTGATGTCTATGCCGTCGGGTACCACGGTTTATAGATGGATCCATCGAATAGAGCTGATAATAGAGCTGATACGAAAGTCACAACTAATGAACTGAATTCAATTAAAAGAAAATGTACACGTATATGATGATATGTCAAGACATGCTTTGACACGTTATGATGTTCTTTGACACGTTTATGTTTATGCTTTTAAGTTCATGAAATATACGTTGAGTATGGTATTTTTCACTGCTGTGTGCTATGTATATGTATTTGCTATTAACAGTGCAGGTGTGTGGAGTCTTTAGACTCACTAGGCGTGTTTGATGCAGATGAGCACTTAGATGAGGAGACCGGAGATGCCGAACTCTGAGTTGGCAGGGCTGGATGTGCGATCACGATCCGAGGACCACACTTTTCCGTACATCACGATTTTATGAGCTTCGAGGGGATATGAACAGTTTCACACATTTTCATGATATGCTGATGATTTTTTTAGGATTTTACTTGTTTATTTTATTTATACATGATTGTGGGCCAAGTCGGCAATATTTTTAAACTGCAACATTTTGATCTGTCGAGTGTACGATTATTTTTAAATGACATATTTTCAGTCGGGTTGCACACATGAAAACTATTCAAAAGTTTATTTTCGAAAATGTGAGCTTTTTTTTTAAAAAAAAATTAGCAGCATTTTAAATTAGTAGACGTTTCAGTGACCCTCGAGTCCTAGTGTGGCTAGGACTCCTTCCCTGACACAAGCACGACCCTAGCCAACCCTGGTCCCAGCCGTGCCAAGCCGTGCCAAGTCATGCCTTTGCGTGATTAACACACGAATTAACATTGAAGAATCGAAGAACGATGACACGAAGCCTTGGGCGAAATTCCTTGACAAAGAGCTGATGCTTTTCCCTTGATTTTTTCTTGTGTGTGCCGTGTATTATGAAACAAAGGAGTTTGAAGGGTTAAGGGGAGTGGGGCGTGAGTTTGTGCTTGTTGTGGGGTAGGTTTTGTACATTAATTAATGGCTAATTATTAAGTGTACAAGCCTAGGCCCATTAGCATTGTACATTAGGCCCATTAAGCCCAATTGTGCATATTTAAAATATTTTGTGTAGGAAATTTTGTGAAATTATTAGCCGAGTTGTCAGAAAGTTCATATTTATGTTGAAAATCGAATGCCGATAATTACGTCTCGGAATATAAAATCACCTCAAAACTCCTTATTTTCAGAAATAACATAAAGCATCAACCTTATTGTAAATAATTAAAAACAATTATTTAATAAATTTTTTTTTATTTTTCAGCCCTCGGTCTCGGTTCCTTCGATCACAACTCGAATAACCCTGAAAAATACATTTTTAATGCATTTAAGTAGAAAAACTACTAAAGCATCATATAAAAATATCAGATAATCAATTTAGCAATTAAAATCAATTAATTAACTATTTTTCATATTCCCTAGATTTGCATGCAGTTGGATACATCATCTTAATTTTGGACTTTACACCCCTGACCGCCTTGCGGAAGAAAAATGCGAAATTTATTTTGGGATCAAATTGCTAGGAGAGTGTCGAGAAGTTGAAGCAAGCTTTGACTTCAACGCCAGTTCTATCGATGCCATCAGGGCAAGGAGAGCATGTTATGTAGGGACCCGGACGCTAATCAAATTCTTAATCATCATTAGGACAATTTAATCAATCATCATAAACAGGGTCTAATTTTTTTTAAATACATTATTAAATGCGGAACGTAATGGAATACATTCTATATACATGTCAATATTAAAAAACAAGTCTTGTACTATATACAATCATTCAACTGAGGTTTAACATCTAAATCTCAAGTGTCCAAACCATATATTTAATCAAGTCCGTAGTCTTCAATCTAATCACTGATCTCTCTCTTCATCTCCTCGACCCCGATCCTGTCCCACCTGTTGTCATGCACACATACAAACACGACAACAGTCGGATAACTCCGGTAGAAATACATCCAAGTATAAATCAACGAAACATGCAATCATATAAACAATGTAAAAGCATGTATCAGATATCAGTAACATGTATAAAAATTTGAAACATACCCAATATAAAATCAGTCACTCAAACTCGTAATTCCACGTCTATGACTAGACTCAATCCTAGTCTAGGGATACCCGGTTTTCAGACGTTGATATTCATATATCAAACATCAGTAATAGAAGAAACTCCAATTCTATCCACTTCGATATAACCAAATATCCGGCGTCTTGACCTATCTGTCACAGATTTTGGCACTTTCGCCAAATCACTATCCTGTGACAATGTGCAATGTGCCAGTGACGATTCCATCACTATCCGGCACTTATGTCACAAGATTACTCGTCTAATACTCGTCTAATACCTGCTTTCTATAAATCCATAGAACAAGCATATCAAATCAAATCAATGTAAATAATAACAATAAGTATGTGATTTAGGGAAACTCAAGTATATCCTACTAGAGTCGTTCTCCCGGTACCACATTGACTTATACCTTTCTCTTCTCGGTCTGACGAAGTCGAAGTCTCGAAGTCAAATCTGTCCATATCAAATCTGAAATGACAATATCGAATAGACTATGTCAATGTACAACTCAATTCAAGACTTGTTCTGATCAATACTCAAATCAAGACATAATCTGATCAATGTCAACGATACAATCTCAATCAATAACGAATCTGATCAATATCAATCTACTGATGTTTCGACGGCATAACACTACAATCTCAATAACCCCGTCAATTTCAACATCATAGATATAACACTGTTCATAATCGATATCAGTACAACCCATAATCTTAACAATAACAGATCATAATCTCAAATCTGTACCATCTCGCAATACCGGCAATACAATATCAGTATATACGAATCAACAACTCATCTGATCCAAATCTGAATAATATCAATATACCCAGCAATACAGTATCAATCAGATATCAATCCCAACATCTCATAATTGGTGACAACACAATTCTAATATCAACTCGGTCTAATCACAATCAAATCAACTCTGAAAATTCATAATAATTTCATACAGTATCTGTTCTTCGATCCGGTTTCGATTATACAATGTCTGATATCGCAAGAACAACATATATGGATCATAACTGATTCTGGGAGTATCATAATTTCAAATCATATCAAAACTTAGTAAAACTTACGTCCAGTTGTAGCCTGCATAATAGGAACTCATTACTGCAGTCAGATTCAAAATCTAATGGGCGGATTTCTCGCAACTTGAATTTTTGTATTAAAAATTAAAACTTTCCCCTGACCTTAGTTTTTCTTTTTGTTCCGAGGAAATGAAGCAATTACACACACACACACACACACACACACATATATATATATATATATATATATATATATATTATCTTGAATGTGATAGCAACGTGTCACGTTCTTCTTCAATTTTGATAGGCGCTCGGGCGGTCATGAATTTCTGCCCGGGCGCGATGTGCTCGGCCATCTCATTTTAAACGAGGGCGCTCGGGCGGATAAAAACTTCCGCCCGGGCGCGAGATGTTCGGGTTTCTGGCCTTATTTATTGGCGCTCGGGCGAACAAAAACTTCCGCCCGGACGCAGCACCTTCGATCCAAACTTGTATAATTCCATATGCTTTGCCCAAATCTGATCTCGAAATGGCCCGACTATAATCACATCAATTCATAATCAATAAACTCAGATTAACAGAATCAAAATCTCGGGCATTACATTTCTCCCCCCCTAAGATCCGATTTCGTCCCCGAAATCACAGGCAATCAAATCATATCTCAACGTAGATACCAAAGGAGTTATATACAGAAGCCAATAGAAAACTCACCTCAATAAAACAATTCAGGAATCTCGGTCTCATCTCAGATTCTGTTTTAAAATAGTTTCTTCGAACTTTCAACAGCAGAATAGTCTTCATTCTGAAATATCTTTCTGTTACTGATTCTGATTTCACTCTGGAATAATAATTCAAGAAATATAATATCATAATATAACTCGAAGTAACTCTGATAAAATAAATCTCAAAATACTGGCTATACAACATCCGTATATACCAATCAACAGCTCATAACAAATCAACATCAACAGCTGTTATCAAATCTGTTTAATTCCAGTTATTACAATATTCAATCTTCTGCCTCAAATATCAACGTTCATCTTCTGTCGTTGGCATATTTAGTCTGTCTATTCTGAGCTGTCTTCATTGCTTCTAAATCACCTTAAATTTTCAGTCACATCTCTAATCATATCAGGTCCAGCCTCAGGAACCTTAGAGATATTATTCTAATAAAGAAGGGAATCTCCTTCTTGTCGTATAATCCTTCAACGATATTATTTCAGTACTTGTTTAATAACAGTCGTTGTACGATAATTCTCACAATGACAACGAACCTTGTCAGCTAGTGTTAAAATCAAGCACTACAGTTCTAATCATATATCTTAATATCTGGATAATCCACTCTGACTGTCCGTCAATCGGTGAATGATATGCAGTACTCAGATATAATCTCATACCCAACTCTTGCTGTACACTCTGCCAAACGTGCAAAGTCAACCAAAATCACGGTCTGATATAATCAACTCTCGATACTCTGTGTAATCTGATCACTTTTCTGATAGAAATCTTAGTAATATAATCATATCTGTACGTCTTCATGTACGAGCTAGCACTCGCAGACTAGGTCAGTCTGTCACTCCTAACTCAATCAATGCTCAATTCCGAGAGGAATGCGATAGCTTCATCACGATATCCCTGGAAATGTAATCCTATTTCCATTCAGGAATCGACAAGCTATATAACCAATCTCCCGGTTTCTTTCTTTCTGTCTTCATATATCGGCAGTTCAGACGTTTCAGTACAAACTCAACCATATCTAATCTCATCTGTTTCAATTAAAACTATCTTTTCAATCATCAGAATAAATATTACATTAATTATTGTGCACTTCAGACAATACCTGTCGTTTCAGATCGGAAATATTCGGCATACAAACGATTATTAACATATAACACACTGTCGCAAACCTGTTATTCTGATCGATGCCCTTGCTATGATGTCGATATCTAGCTCTGAATATTCTGATCAACTTTCTGAACTGCTTTAATTCTCACAATCAGCTCTAGGTTCGGACTGTACAATATAAATTCTCCACTGTCTACTATCTGTTTCAAACACGGATTCAGAACAACAGCAATATTCAATCAGATTCGAAATATCACTTATCGATACTGATCTGCTAGACTCATAAAACTGTAATTTCTGACAATGCTATCGGTCTCAGCCAACTAATCACGACTTTAACTGTGCTAAAATCAACCGATATACTATATTCGGATCTAACCTGTTCCGAATACAATCTGTCTCGGCCAAGATTCACATCTCAATAGTTTCTATATACAATGTTTCAATTCTCATAATATGCAATACCATTTTCAAATATTCGATCTGATCAGTCATATGCTTCAACTATCTCCTGATATCATAGATAAAATACTCATAGATAAGACGAGCATAAATTCATCAGAATACTTCTGAACGCAAGGTTCATCAATCCAAAAACATAACTGGAGTATCCCAAATAGAAACACTCAATCAAATGTAACTCTCGGCTAGAAATCTTCTAACTGGTCTTTCAAGTTTTTCAATTCAATCAGTACTATATGTCCAGTGTTTCAAAAATCAGAATTGTACCTGATATGCAATCAATGCTGAAATTTATCTCTCTGACTGGAAGAAATTCTGAAATCCCATCTGAGAAAACATCAGCAATTTCATATACCACTGGCAATTCGGCCAATGATAGGCTCGATTTCAGTAAATCAACTGAATAGATAAGGAATCTCTCCTCTCCTTTCTATTACAATCGAGTCCTCAATATCACCCATATTCAAGGAATCCTGATCTCAAATCCTTACTGTAAAATTTCCGTTCATCAGCCATATCCGGTCTGAATTCCACAATTTGTTGGAAATAATCAACGGTAATTCTGTACTTGGTCAACATATCAGTCCCAATAATGTAATCACATTCAGATAATCCAAGTACCATATCATCTAACTCAATCTCATATCTGTCATACTGTAGCATCCCATGTCTCAGAGATATCACTAATACAAAACCTCTCCCCAAACAGAAAAGAGATCAATACTACAGCATATAATAACTCAATACTCAAAGCATATATCAATGCAATTCATTTAAGAATAATCGTATGGAATTCATTAGTATCATAAATAGATATGCAAAATAACCATACAATAAATAAGTACCTGCCACTACCTCGTCAGATGTGTCCTGGCCTTGGTTGTGATTGAGAAGTCGTCGATGGTTTGGAGGAGTGAACAACCGGTGATTGTCTATCAAGCGGTGCCACTGATCTAGATGGTTCTGCTCCTGAGATCTTCGGGAAATTCTCAGTGGACATACTCTAGCAAAATGTCCTGGCTGACGACAGACGTTGCAACTACCAAATACTCCTCGGCATTGCTCTGTGGAATGTCTTCCTCCACAAGTGCTGCAATAAACTCCCGTATAACTCTGGCTAGAACCACTGGAGCTCGACGAACCACTCCCTAACTTCTTAAACTGTTTCTTGTGAGCTTTCAAGAAATCTTTCTTTCCAATACTACTACTACCAACCTCCAATTTCAAAGGGGATTTCAGGAATTGGACTGGAGATTGTTGCTGTTTCTGAGATTGGATCACATACAACCTTTCTTGTTGTCGAATCAAACTTTCCTCGGCTCTCTTTACTCTATTCAAGGCGTCAGAAAAAGTATAGGGTCGCTCTACATTTACCAATGCAAGTATTTCAGGATTCAATCCCTTAATAAACCGGTCAGTTACAACTTCATCATTTCCAGCCACCTGAGGTGCAAAACGTAGTAAAGTAGAGAATTTAGCAACATATTCTTCAATGTTTAGTTGATCCTGTTTCAAATTTTCAAACTCTGCCCTCTAGTCCTCTCGGTACGAACCTGGGAAAAACCGTTTATAGAATTCAACTTTGAAGACTTTCCACGTAATCACTGTACCATGATGTTCTAGGGCTTCTTTGGTTACGATCCACCAACTCTTTGCGACTTCCCACAACTGGTGCCCAATCAGTTTAACTCTCCGTTCATCTGGGTAATCGAGTGAATCAAATAGCATCTCGATATCGTCGAACCAACTATCACAATCACTTGTCGTCTCAATACCCCTCAGAATCGGTGGTTGAAATGACTGAAACCTCATCAACTGTGTTTCCATCAAAGTTTCGGACACATCCATCTGATTAGTCACCCTACTACTTCGTTCTGGAAGTCTTCGAGGAGGGATATCTGATGATCACAAGAGTTAGCAATCACATGAGACAAATCTGTCTCAGCCCCTTTCTGATCAGCTTACCTCTCATCAAGAATTGGTTCTAATTCATTCTCAAATAATACACATTACCAAATCAACTCAGATATTCAGGTAACATGTATCTTCAAAAACAGTAAACACATATTGCAATATTAGCATATACAATGTAATTAAACATTATAATAAATCACATGCTAACAATCACATGCAAGGAAAGAAAACTCATCTACCCCGCTCAC
The DNA here is from genome assembly GCF_025594145.1 of Primulina tabacum. Taxonomy (NCBI): domain Eukaryota; kingdom Viridiplantae; phylum Streptophyta; class Magnoliopsida; order Lamiales; family Gesneriaceae; genus Primulina; species Primulina tabacum. The sequence goes on along the minus strand of NC_134550.1, from coordinate 43,493,371 downwards.
TAGCTTCTATCTCAGTCTCAAGAACCTACAGTTCTAGACCTATTGCTCTGATACCACCTGCTGTGGGGACCCGGACGCTAATCAAATTCTTAATCATCATTGGGACAATTTAATCAATTATCATAAACATGGTCTAATATTTTTTTTAAAATACAGTATTAAATGCGGAACGTAATGGAATACATTCTAATATACATGTCAGTATTAAAGTACAAGTCTGGTACTATATACAATCATTTAACTGAGGTTTAACATCTAAATGTCAAGTGTCCAAACCATATCTTTAATCAAGTCCGTAGTCTCCACTCTAATCACGATCTCTTTCTTCATCTCCTAGACCCCGATCCTGTCCCATCTGTTGTCATGCACACATACAAACACGACAACAGCCGGATAACTCCGATGAGAAATACATCCCAGTATAAATCAACGAAACATGCAATCATATAAACAATGTAAAAGCATGTATCAGATATCAGTAACATGTATCAAAATCTGAAACATACCCAATATAAAATCGTCACTCAGACTCGTAATTCCACGTCTATGACTAGACTCAATCCTAGTCTAGGGATCCCGGTTTCCAGACGTTGGTATTCCTATATTGAACATCAGTAATAGAAGAAACTCCAATTCTATCCACTTCGATATAACCAAACATTCGGCGTCTTGACCTATCCGTCACAGACTTTGGCACTTTCGCCAAATCACTATCCTGTGACAATGTGGAATGTGCCAGTGACGATTCCATCACTATCCGGCACTTATGTCACAAGATTACTCGTCTAATACTCGTCCAATACATGCTTTCTATAAATCCATAGAACAAGCATATCAAATCAAATCAATGTAAATAATAACAATAAGTATGTGATTTAGGGAAACTCAAGTAAATCCTACTCGAGTCGTTCTCCCGGTACCACATTGACTTATACCTTTCTCTTCTCGGTCTGACGAAGTCGAAGTCTCGAAGTCAAATCTGTCCATATCAAATCTGAAATGACAATATCGAATAGACTATGTCAATGTACAACTCAATTCAAGACTTGTTCTGATCAATACTCAAATCAAGACATAATCTGATCAATGTCAACGATACAATCTCAATCAATAACGAATCTGATTAATATCAATCTACTAATGTTTTGACGGCATAACACTACAATCTCAATAACCCCGTCAATTTCAACATCATAGATAAAACATGGTTCATAATCGATATCAGTACAACCCATAATCTTAACAATAATATATCATAATCTCAAATCTGTACCATCTCGCAATACCGGCAATACAATATCAGTATATACGAATCAACAACTCATCTGATCCAAATCTGAATAATATCAATATACCCAGCAATACAGTATCAATCCCAACATCTCATAATTGGTGACAACACAATTCTAATATCAACTCGGTCTAATCACAATCAAATCAACTCTGAAAATTCATAATAATTTCATACGGTATCTGTTCTTCGATCCGGTTTCGATTATACAATGTCTGATATCCCAAGAACAACATATATGGATCATAACTGATTCTGGAAGTATAATAATTTCAAATCATATCAAAACTTAGTAAAACTTACGTTCTGTTGTAGCCTGCGTAGATAGGAAGTCAGTACTGCAGTCAGATTCAAAATCTAACGGGCGGATTTCTCGCAACTTGAATTTTTGTATTAAGAATTAAAACTTTCCCCTGACCTTCGTTTTTCTTTTTGTTCTGAGGAAATGAAGCAATTACATATATATATATATCATGTTGCATGTGATAGCAATGTGTCACGTTCTTCTTCAATTTTGATTGGCGCTCGGGCAGGTCATGAATTTCCGACCGGGCACGACGTGCTCGGCCATCTCATTTTAAACAAGGGCGCTCGGGCGGATAAAAACTTCCACCCGGGCGCGAGATGTTTGGGTTTATGGCCTTATTCATTGGCGCTCGGGCGAACAAAAACTTCCTGGCCGGGCGCAGCACCTTTGATCCAAACTTGTCTAATTCCATATGCTTTGCCCAAATCTGATCTCGGAATGGCCCGGCTATAATCACATCAATTCATAATCAATAAACTCAGATTAACAGAATCAAAATCTCGGGCATTACATGTTATCTATACAGATGATTCGAAGCTTGGTTTAGGCGCAGTCCTGATGCAGAATGATCGAGTGATTGCATATTGTTAGGATAGGTTATATAGGTCGAAGTGTTTAGAAGGGGGTTGAATAAACACTTAAATATATTTGACACTTTTTCGATAAAGGTGAAGAAGTTTAGTAATAAACAGAGTTCAAGGATCTTGTTGTCGATGTCAATCAGTTAACTAGTATAAGTACGAAAATAAACTGACTGATAGATTGAATACTCTAGGAATTGCTGAAATAAAGAACACAAGATTTTACGGATGTTCGGAGACTTCAAATGCTCCTACGTTATCTCTTCTATCACAAGGATAGGATACTCACTAAAAGACTTAGATTGATTATAGAAACCGTAATAACCCTACTTCAATTTGATCCTAACACTGCCAAACTGAAACTCTTAGCATCCTTACAATTTATCAGTATACAAATGATTTTTTTATCTCAGCACAATTGATATTACGAGATCGAATACAACAATGTAATGTACTAGTGCTTTTGCTTAGATGATAGCCTGAAAACTATGAATACTTATGTGAGTTTTTCTGTCTGAATATCGTAGCTGAACTTGTAAGCTTGAATTCAAAAAATTACTCAGAATATTTTTGCACGAAAGTTATTTATTGGCTTTGCTTCCAACGACAACATTGAATGCGTTTGAATGACTTATATCCATTCATTTTTCCTTTCTGAATGTGTCAAAATTCTTCTGACAATAGTACGCAGTGACATTGTGATTTGCGGCACTACCACTACAAGTTATAGTCTGCTTTTGTACCAATTGTCGGTTTTTGTCTATGCTCTTAACTGATGACGTGCAAAACTGATTATTAGTTGACTATATAGCCGATCAGTAGAGTTGTCTGTATAACTGATCAGTCTTAATTGATAGTTCAGTTAGCTTTGATCAGTTCGATTGCCTTCAATTATTTAGGACATTAATTATCAGTTCGGACAACTCCAGTTTAAAACCGAATCAATTCAGTTGAGTCGATCAGTTCTGCAATCTTCGAAAGCTTTATTTTTCAAACTCCGAAATTCAAATTCCAACAATTTCCCTCTTTTTGGTGTTTGACAGAATATAAAATTCAGGAATTGATAAATTCCATCGTAGATAAAATAAATAATCTTTCTTTGTACAGATTCATACAAGTAAACAATGAAAGAACTGTCATCTAATTGATCTTGCAGATTTTCACTTCTTTGCTCTTTTGTCGGCAAGTCCTTCATCAGTTGGTTGACTCGATCTTTACTTAGATTGATGCTGCTGCTCTTCTTCTTCCCAGCAAGGGCAGAGAGAAGGCGGACTTCCGAGCTGACTTGAGATATAGCATTCATCATCTGTTCTTGCATCAAATCCATCCTCTTTGACATACTTGTGTGCACAAATTCAATTCTGTTGATAAGCATGTCTTGAGTCTGGAAGAGAGCCGGAACTGTCACTATGTCCTTCTTCAGTTGATCTACAAGGAGAAATAATGAGGTAATATCCTTGTTAATTTGTTTGAGGTTCTTCATGGTATTATTCTTCGTAGAATCAATCTTAAGTGTTTGCATTAGTGAAGTCGATTTCATATCGGAGACAGTTGAAATGAGATTCTGCAAACTGGACTGAATTTCTTCAATCACGATATCAGTAGCTTATGGAATTTTAGGGGATTATAATGCAGATGTAGCAGGTTCTTTGCCCTTATCTTTTCCACTGAAAATCACCATGGTTAAATTTTGTGAATCAGTCTTAGTTTGTTGTAATTCTCTATTAACTTCTTCAATTGCTTCCTGCTGAGTGTCTAGGAATCGAAGTGGCAAAGTTGAGCAGTAGTTGAGCTAGAGGCACATCAGTTGGCACTTGAAAATCAACTATCGGTTTAGAGTGTAACTGGGCCACATCAGTATGTTCTTCTTGTTGTTCAGTCGTAGCAACTGACCGAACCATTTCTTCAACTATATTCATCATAACCTCCAAGGATAATTGTTCTGGCGAGCTTTGACATACATCTGTCTCAGTTGGCTCGAAATTCAGCTGGATGTCAGTGGAAACTGATTGAATGAATCATTAATGTTGGCCAATGACAACTTAGCATCATTGTATAGAGCTTGTCCAACTGGTTGAGATGATGAAGGTGTAGAGAATAAAGGTGATTGAATCTGCTCAGGAACAGATTCAGTTGTTGTTTTAGAAACTTCTTCAGCAACTGGTTCTTTGGATGGTTCTGACTTAACTTCAGTTTGCTGAACTTGCTCTGCTGATGTTGGACTTTGGGAGTCAACCGATTTGTATAATTGTTGACCACATCCTATGCTTTGATATTCATTTGCAGAGAACAATTCTGAGTCCAGCTGCTAGATTACGGCTATTTCATTGTAAGCAGTTGGACTGATAGGATCGTAGTTCAGTTTCAGCTGAGATGTTACATCAGTCAGCTTTTTCATGCGCATCAGATCAAATAAGTAAGTTGTAATGCCCGAGATTTTGATTATTGTAATCTGAAATGATTTGTTGATAAATTGATATGATTATAGACGGAACGGATCGGACCGAGGAAGACCGGAGGAAGAATGTTATGTGCGAGGACTGAGCACCTCGCGCATATGCGCGACCCATCCGGGCGCATATGCGCGAGGTAGGCAGAAAACCTCGAGCATATGCGCGACATGGACCCGCGCATATGCGCGAGTATGGCAGAGAGTTGCAAAGAACCTTGCACATATGCGCCGGGTGAGGGCGCGCATATTCCCGGCGCATATGCGCGAGCTGCCGTGATGTTACGCGCCGAGATATAGTGTCTCTCGCATATGCGCCGAGTAAGGTCGCGCATATGCGCGAGACGTGCTGCACCAAGATGAAGCCACTTGGTCCTTGGCATGCATATTAAAGGTTACAAATTCATTCTTTCAGATTCAGTTGCAAGAAATCGAGGATAGCTTCAGAGAAATTCCGTGAAAAATCCTTACGCCTTTTCATATTTTAGATTTGTGGTTGTGCAAGATCCGTCCGTCAGAATTTCGATCTGAGTTCAGTACCGTACTCCTCTCGTTACAGGCTTCACACAGACGTAAGTTTTCATATATTTTGATATGATTTGAAAATATGATATTGAAGGAATCGGATATGATTGATATATGGTGTTCTTGATATAGTAGACATCGTATAATTGAAACCGGATTGAAGAACATATATCGTATCAAATTGTTATGAATTTTCAGATTTGATTTGATTGAAATTATACAGATTTGCTTTCAGAATTGAGTTTGTTATCGATTATGAGTTGATATTGGTGTCTGTTGATTTGTATTGCTGGGTATATTGACATTATGCAGTTATGCCGTTGAAACAGAATTAGATTGAATTCTAATTATATCCAGTATTGATTTGAGTGATATATTGATATTGTACTCCTCGATATTGTCATTGTCAGATTGAGTATTGACAGACTTCGAATTCGAGACATCGACTTCGTGAGATCAACAGGAAGAAAGGTATAAATCAATGTTAACCGGGAGATCGACTCGAGTCAGATTAGACTTGAGTTTCCAAAAAAGCACATACTTTATTTATTGCATTGATGTTTGCAATTCGTGATATTGATATGCTTAGTCTATTGAGTTATAGCAAAGCGTGTATTGAGCCATAGGCGGAGATGCCTAGTTATTGGCGGATATGCCAAGTTTTTGACGGATATGCCAAGACACTAGATGTTTGATTTATATCGATGTTGCATAGGAGCGGATTGACTTCTATTGCGGAGATTCGGTATATTGTAATATCCAGGAACCGGGATCCCTATATTAGAGATGAGTCGAGTCTGAAATGACGAGTCATGAGTTTATTTACAATTTTACATCATTCATGTTTTCGGATTTGATACATGTTATTGATAACTGTTATATGCTTTTATATATGTTTTTATATGATTGCATGTTTACATTGTTTATACTGGGATTATATTCTCACCGAAATTATCCGGCTGTTGTCGTGTTTGTATGTGTGCATGACAACAGATGGGACATGATCAGGGTCAAGAAGAGGATGAGAGAGGACAAGTTAACGTGGAGATCCGGATCAGAAGTAGATAGGCTTCAGCACTTGATATATAGTAGTTGAACCCTAGTTTGATTTTAATGTATTGAGTACAAGACATGTACTTTACTTTTGATATGTATATCAGATTGATTACATTACGTTTCCGCACTTGTAATTTAAAAAAAAAATTAGACCCTGTTTATCTTAATTGATTCAATTATTCACGAAGATGATTAAGAAATGAATTAGCGTCTGGGTCCCCACATAAGTCCTCCTCTTCTGGGCTTGAGTGATTTTGATAGCTTTGACTGTCTTCAGGATCATTGTTTCCCGAGCGATAAATTCATTTAACACTGATTTCTTCTTCAGTCGCCTGACAAACACCATAGTCCTAAATCTGACACATTCATCAAATTTTTACAACTTGGACTCAACAAACTTATTTATTTCATTCCAAATAAGATCAATATGAGTATGAATCGGGTTGGTTGGCCTGAGCTCTTCAATCATCTTGCCCTTGCCTTTTGGATCAGTTAGGGCATGAGAAATACTCAGCCCTATGGTAGTTGCATCCACTCTTTCACGTATCACCACAACTTTTGGTCGCGCAAGAGGTAGAATAGTTGGTGTGATGATAGTGATAGGTGATGTGCAAATTCCAACAAGCTTTAAATTTTCACCAGATTTGGTGACTATCTTCTTTGGAATATCAGTTGACTTCTTCAGCTGAGTCTCTTCAGCTGATGTTGCAATTGGAACTGACTGAATAGTATAGCAGTTATCGGTGTTTCAGCTCCAGTAGACATCAGTCGAGCAGCTGGTATGGCTTCAGGAATGATAGGCTTGGTATTTCGCAACCTTGGTTTCTTCACAATTTTTGGAGAATGTATCTTCTCTGAATGACTTTCACTGACAATCAATTTCCTCTTGATTGTGAGTTTCTTAGCCATCTCCTTGGATTTGGCTGCCTCTACAGATTTTGGAGCAGCCAATGTCCCGATCTCAGTTTTGAGTGTCAAAAATTTTGCTGGGAAGATGTCCAGCTTGGTTCTTGGTGGCTGAACATTTTTGGCGTTGAAGACCTTGAACTTGGATTACTTTTCAGCTGAGTCATCAACTAGGCCTGAGCTTTTCAGCAAATAGCCGAGCTGCAGAACGAAGCCATTTGACTGCTTGGAAGGATTTAACCATGTTCTTAAAGATATTGAAAATAATGGTTGACCAGTTCAATCTTATGCCTTTCATGATCGTAGTCATGATTTGAAACTTTTGCAATGTGAGGGCAGCGAATGAACCTGCCTTGGCGAGGATGCCCTTTCCAACAATATCAGCCAGCAGTTGGATCTATGGCTTTAGTTTCTTCTTGGGTTCCGATACATTGATCTTCTTCCCATCAGCAGACAACAGAGTCTGCATTTCTTCAATATCTGCTAGTTTAGACTCAGAAAAGTAAGACAAACCTTCAGTTGGGAGTTGGAAGAGATTGCTAAAAGATTCTTCGTCCACAGTCAATACTTGATTGTTGATGGTCATTATAATCTTGCCATCATCAGAAATCTTGCTGTTGGTGTAGACTTCTTGAATTTCCTTCGAATAAATTACTTGGGTTAAGATTCTCAAGAATTTCTTCAGATCAGCAGCTTCAAACTTTAGAAATTAACTTCTAATAGCTTCATCTGATGCAGATAGGAATGAGTCGTAATCGATAGCCATTACATTGGGAATGAAGGCTGGAATTTTGTTTCCCATTAGCTTTGTTTTTCTACAAACTTAAGATTGCTTAGAGAGTTTGAATGTTCGAGAGCTAGAAAAGAGTAAAGTAAACAGAGTGAGAGCGGCACGATTGTTTATGTTTGTGACTACTCAAATTTTTGGACACGTGGCAGTCTGAGATTAATTTGAGTATATGACGTGTAATTAATATGTAAATATTGAAAATGAGTCGATTGAACTTCTAGGGATCAAATGTTCAATTAAGATTATTAAAAAACATGATTAATGAAGTATTTTTAAAGTCACAAAATTTATTGTGGAATCTCAAGAGGATTTAGAATCAATTAACATGTATGACAAGATGAGTTAGTTCAAGAACAGAACGATCCGTTGATAACAAAATCCGTTCAATTTAAGACCAACTGATAATTATCTTATCAGTTAACCAATTAAAATTCAATGTTCCCCCTAAATATATGCAATAAATAAGATAAAAGAAATCTTATCCTCGGAAGATGAATCGACGGTGGCTGTAAGAGATTTTTTCATATCCTCTGTCAAGAATAATGAATGCAACTCTTCGTATGGGTCTAAGTCTATAAATAAGAACAAACTAGTTAGATGCAAGATCACTTAGAATACTTCAGCGGATAATTCAAGGTATCAGCAGATGGAAAAAGCAAGCAGTTCCTAGCAACCAAACTTGGGAGAGGAGTTCAAGCTGTCCATCGAGGCTGCGAGGAAGCTCAAAATCAATGGACAACGTCTTCATAAAGACGTTGTTTACCTGGAGCAAGATCCAGGAACTACAGTCCTTCCGCGAGGAAAGGCTTGTAGCCACAAAGAAACGAGTGGCAACAAAAAACAAGTATAAGCGGCGTCTCTGCGTAACTCATACTTCAGACATCTTCAAGGATGAAGGTCTCTATCTCCTGATGCTCCTCAAGGAGTAGAAGGTTCTGAGAAGGATTGCATTCTCAGAAGACTTCTTGAGGACCACCATCGGAATGTTAGCCGCTTGGATGGCCTTCTTGATGGATGCTGTAGATGAGGAAATCACAATTGTAACAGCTCGATTATATCAATAAAATTTTTTATTTTAATCAATTTTTTTTTCCTTTTACTGCTTTATTATTTCTTGCAATCAAACTTGACAAAGAATTAACAAAAATATTGTTAACCAGACTAAGACAAATCAATTAAATCAAGAATGTTTCGAAAATAAGAAAACTTAGTCTCCAGAAGTGGTTTGGTGAATATGTCCGCTGCTTGTTGTTCAGTTGAGATGTACTCCTAGTCCAATCTCTTTCTTGAGAGCATGATCTCTGATGAAATGATGTCTGACATCAATATGCTTAGTCCTAGAGTGAAGAACTGGATTGTAGCTAATCACAATGATGCTTGTATTATCACAGAAGATTGTGATTCTTCTGCAACGACTCCATAATCTTTCAGTTGTTTCTGAATCCAGAGCAGTTGGGCATAGTTACTTCCCGCAGCTAGATATTCTACTTTAGTTGTGGAAGTTGCTATGAATGTTTGCTTTTTGTTGAACCAAGAAATTAGTTTTCTCCCAGAAACTGATATGATCCACTGGTATTTTTTCTATCAAGTTTACATCCTGCATAATCTGCATCTGAATAGCCAACTAAATTGAAAGACGAGTCCTTAGCATACCATAAGACCACATTTTGTGTGCTTTTAATATATTTTAATATACGTTTGGCAGCTGAAAAATGCGATTGCTTAGGATCTGTTTGAAATCTAGCACATATACAAATATCAAACACAAAATCAGGACGTCTAGAAATTAGGTAAAGTAAAGAACCTATTAAACCTCTGTAAAATGCCATATCAACTGATATTCCGCCTTAATCATTATCTAATTTGATTGATGAACTCAAGGGAGTGTTGGCAGCTGAACATGTTTTCATGCTAAACTTCTTAAGCAGTTCCTTCGTATATTTTGTTTGACTGATAAAAGTACCAGTTTCTAGTTGCTTCATTTGCAGACCAAGAAAGAATGTCAGCTGACCCATCATGCTCATCTCGAATTATCTTGCATTAAGTTAGCAAACTTCTGGCATAATTCGGGGTTAGTTATAACGGCCCGAAAATTCATGTTTGAATATTTGCGGAAAAATTAAAATATTTTCTTTGTAAAGTAAGTAAAATGCCTCATTCATAAAATAGACCGTTAAATAAAGTTTAAATTGTGGGGACTCGGGCTCTAACTCAATTCTTTTCGGGATTATTCGGATCATTGTTCAAAAATACGGGTCTAAATTTTGCTTTTAACATTAAATCAAATGTTTACAACTCAAGCACAAGATAATTCTATATTCATTTCATTACAACAACCATAATATACATGCCTCGTTTTATTCATGTTCTACAAACCAGTAATTAAATACAGTACATATCAAAAGTACAACTACTAGTTCATCTGCTACGCCCATGATCACCACGCTATGTCCATCTCTCATCTCTGACGTGACCCAGATCCTGCCCCACCTGTTGTTATGCACACATACAGACATAACAACAGCCGGAAACTCCGGTGAGAACAAATCCCAGTATAAAACATGTAAACATGCTAATACATAATCATAAATCATGACTCAAAGCAATAATAATGGCTCCATAGTCTATGAAACCGATCTATCTAAACATGCAATTCAAATCAAATCATGTCTTGACTCGAATCGACTCTACTCTAGGGATCCCGGTGTGAATAAGACGTCACTGTCTGTCACCTACCCTCCCAATCGGGGTAACTGTACGTCTTATTCCTAGACTTCGGTCATGTCTGTATCGAATGTCTACAATCGGAGGATATCTGCTCCTATGCGTCGATACACCGAACGTCTAGAAGTTTGGCAAATCTGCCAATGACTCTCCTATCTCAAATGCATGAATATAAATCTATAAATGCAAAATCATATCAAAAGATTGGAATATAATCTATAAACAAATCATAATCATATCGAAAGACAAGCAACTAATCTAGTATGTGATTTTGTTGGGAAACTCAAATTGAATCTTATTTGAGTTGTGCCTTCCCCAAACAAAACATGCATTATACCTTCTTGTCGTTGGAATCAATCGAGATCTCGAAGTCGATTATAAAGTCTGTCACTTCAATCTGAAATGACAATGTATAGATGTACTCTATCAAGATACAATTCAAAGCAAGTCTGATACAACTCATTATTCAATCACCATATAATCTCGACAGCATAACAGTGTAGTTCTTGATACAAATCAACTCAATTATCATTACTCAATAATAATCCACACAATCCTCAACACATCTCCATCATAGTTTCAGAATCTGCACAATCTCATACACATATAAGCTGGAATTTCATACAACTCGCATACGACATCCGATAATCGACCCGTTTACGATTCTACGACATCTATAATCTCAAGAACTTATAATCACAAGTCTATCAGCATTGCTCCAACATGTATATTTCAAAACATGCTGAAAAGATATAGAAAGTATACCCTTTTTGAATCCTTGTCAAGAGGAACACGAATCTCATCTCGTATTTAAGTTTGGAGGTGTAATTCTTCCAAAATCATAAATTTAAAGCAAAAGGAATTGAAACTTCTCCCCACTCTCTCTCGTTCTCAGCTGATGGAAGTGGTGAAAGTGAAGACTCAACACATTTCTATTTATATATATGCCATGTGTCTTCCTAAGAATTAAGGGTGGCTTTCTCGCACAGGGCACCGCGGGTGCGCTCCGTCTAGACCACGGGTGCGCTTAAGCTTCGGCACCACTTTTCATTTCCCAACATTCGCCGACCGCGGGTGCGGTGTCTTGTGGACCGCGGGTGCGGTCTTGCTTCGCATAAAATTTCCTAACCTATTGGCCATGCATCGCGGGTGCGGTACTTCTTCACCGCGGGTGCGGTGTCACTTCTTTAAATAATCTCCAACTCTCTGTCCATCAACCGCTGGGTGCACTCTTTCTTGGACCCCGGGTGTGGTGACCCTACTGTAAAATGGCCAACTTTCTGCCTATCCACCGCGGGTGCGGTGCTTCTTTAGGCGCGGGTGCGGTCTCTTTCTTCAAGCAACACTTCATCTTTTCATTTTATCCACATACAATCTAGGGCATTACATTTCTCCCCCTCTTAGATATTAGTTTGTACTCGAACGTGAAATCAATTAATCAAAGTATGTACGAACAACAGTAAAATTAAAAGCTGAATAAATACTCACATCATGAGAATAACTCGGGATATTTCTGTCTCATATCTGCTTCTGTCTCCCAAGTCGCTTCCTCGGTGCCATGAGGACTCCACTGGACTTTCACTAGTGGAATAGTCTTCGTTCTGAGCTGTTTCTCTTTCCGATCAAGAATCTGTATCGGTTGTTCAACATAACTCAACATCTGTTCAGCTCAGCTTCGTCAGGCCGAATGACATGAGAATAATCTGGCATGTATCTACGCAGCATCGATACATGAAAAACGTCATGTATCCCGGATAGAGAAGGAGGAAGAGCCAGTCTATATGCTCGATCGTCAATCTTGTCAAGAATCTCGTATGGACCGATGTATCTAGGAGACAACTTCCCGCGTTTGCCAAATCTGACAACGCCTCTGAAAGGAGAAATATTCAAAAACACTCTGTCTCCTTGTTCAAATATTAGCGTTCTACGTCTGATATTGGCATACTTGGCTTGCCTATCCTGTGCCGTCTTCATTCTCTTCTGAATTATCTTCACCTTCTCAGTCATCTCTCGAATCATATCAGGCCCAAGTTCTGGTACCTCAGATATATCATCCCAGTACAACGAGATCTGCACTTCTTGCCATACAATGCCTCAAACGGTGCCATCTCGATGCTCGTTTGATAGCTGTTGTTGTACGAGAATTCACATAACGGTAGTGAATCTTGCCAACTAGTGCCAAAGTCTAGCACTACAGCTCTCAGCATATCCTCTAAAGTCTGGATAGTCTGCTCTAACTGTCCATCTGTCTGGGGATGATAAGCAGTGCTCAGGTTCAATGTCGTACCTAAAGCCTGCTGCAGACTGTGCCAAAAGTGAGAAGTGAATCGTGGATCACGATCTGATACGATAGACTTCGGCACACCATGCAGTCTGACTACCTCTCTGATATATATCTCGGCCATTTGATCATGTCTGTACGTCATTCTGTACGGAATAAAACACGCTGATTTGGTTAATCTGTCAATAATAACCCAAATCGCGTCACAACCCCGGGATGATCGAGGTAACTTCGTCACAAAATCCATGGAAATGTGATCCCATTTCCATTCAGGAATAGACAAACTCTGAAGTAAACCTCCGGGCTTCTTTCTTTCGGCCTTCACCTGTTGGCAATTTAAACACTTAGACACAAATTTGGCAATGTCTGACTTCATCTGTTTCCACCAGAACTGTGTCTTTAGATCGTTATACATCTTCCTGCCACAAGGATGAATGCTGAACCGACTACAGTGCGCTGCTGACAATATTTGTTGTTTCAGCTCTGAAACATCTGGCACTACAATACGGTTATTCACATACAGGACAAAATCATGTACCTGATATTCAGAGTGATGTCCTGATCTGACCATCTGAATTGACTGCTGTATATTCTGATCTGTTCTTTGAGCTTCTTTGATTTTCATAATCAAATCTGGCTCAACTTGAATCGTGGCAAGTCTTAATGGTCTACTATCTGTGTCAAATGCTAAACCAGACAAACAACAATCCTCCACTAAATTCGAAACACCTACCGTCATTAAGGATAGGGCACAAACCTTTCGACTCAAGGCATCTGCTGCTGCATTTGACTTCCCTGGATAGTACTTGATCTCGCAATCAAAATCTTTCAGTAGATCAAGCCATCTACGCTGCCTCATGTTCAACTCTGACTGAGAAAACAGATACTTCAGGCTTTATTGGTCAGAGTAAATCTCAAATTTCTCACCATAAAGATAGTGACGCCAGATCTTCAAGGCAAATATGATAGCCGCCAATTCAAGATCATGAATGGGGTATCGAATCTCGTGTGGCTTCAGCTGTCTAGAGGCATATGCGATCACATGAGCCCGCTGCATAAGAACACATCCCAGCCCTCTGTGAGATGTATCACAATATATAACGAAATCGCCAGTACCTGAAGGAATCATCAAGACAGGTGCACTGGTCAGCCTCTTCTTCAACTCTAGGAAGCTAGACTCGCAATCCTTCGACCACACAAATGGTGTATTCTTTTGCGTCAACTGGGTAATCGGCTTCGCAATGCTGGAGAAATCTTTGATGAACCGTCTATAGTACCCTGCTAGACCCGTGAAACTGCGTATCTCAGGCACCGAAGTCGGTCTCGGCCAACTGATCACAACTTCCACTTTACTCGGATCCACGGAAATACCATCTCCACATATGATATGACCCAAGAAGACAACCTGTCTCAGCCAAAACTCACACTTTGACAGTTTCGCATATAATCTTTCATTTCTTAGTGTTTGCAACACAATTCTCAAATGATTGGCATGCTCATTCAGATTCTTAGAGTACATCAAAATATCATCAATAAAAACAATCACAAATTCATCTAAATACCTCTGAAAGACACGATTCATCAATCCCATAAACACCGCTGGAGCATTCGTTAAACCAAAAGGCATGACAATAAATTCGTAATGTCCATACCTGGTTCGGAATGCTGTCTTTGGTCTATCAATATCTCGTACTCGCAGCTGGTGATATCAAGATTTCAGATCGATCTTGGAATAGATAGAAGATCCCTGCAACTGATCAAATAAGTCGTCGATACGAGGCAAAGGATATTTGTTCTTTATCGTTGCCTTGTTCAGTTGCCTGTAATCTATACACAATCTCATAGAACCGTCTTTCTTTCGCACAAATAGCACTGGTGCGCCCCAAGGAGATACACTAGGTCTGATATATCCCTTGGCTAGAAGATCTTCTAATTGTGCTTCAATTCTATTGGTGCCATCCTATATGGAGCTCTCGAAATAGGAACGGTACCTGGAATAAGATCAATACTAAAATCTACCTCTCGGGCTGGAGGTAACCCGGGAATCTCGTCAGGAAATATATCTGCAAACTCCCGTACTACTGGCAAATCTGCCAATGCCGGGCTCGATTTCAGTAAATCTACTGAATAAATAAGGAACCCTTCTACTCCTTGTTGCAACAATCTACTCATAGTCAGAGCAGATACTAAGGGAATCCGAGATCTGGAACCCTTTCCGTAGAATTTCCACTCCTCTGCCATTTCAGGTCTGAATTTGACGATCTTGTGGAAACAGTCTACGGTGGCTCTGTACTTGGTTAGCATATCAATCCCAACAATACAATCAAAGTCAGCCATCCCAAGAACAATGCAATCTAAGTCAATCTCATGACCCTCGAATTTTAATATACAATTTCTAACTGTAGTCACAGATACAAGACCACTTCCCAACGGAGAAGAAATAGATACTACAGTCGACAATGACTCAACAGGTAATGAATGCAATAATGCAAAACATTCAGAGATGAATGTATGCGATGCACCTGTGTCTATCAACACATATGCAGGATAACCGCAAAGAAAACAGTTACCTGCAATCACATCGTCTGGTGCATCTTGGGCTTGCTCCTCTGTCAGTGCGAACACTCGAGCCTGCTGTCTGGGAGGTTGGATCACTGTCTTGCTATCTCTGGCTCGGGACTGGGACGGTGCAGGTGGCGGCTGGAAGGAATGAACAGATGATGCTTGCCGCTCCGGCTTAGATACTGAACCAGATGCCCCAATACTCTGAGCTTGCTGTGCACCTCTCTGTGGACAGACTCTGGCAAAGTGTCCCTGCTGTCTACAAATATTGCATCGGCCCATGACTCCCTGACACTGTTCAGTGGCATGCCTGCCCCCACAAGAACTGCAATAAACACCAGTATACTGTGCACTCTGGCCAGGACCTCTCTGTCTTGACCCACTTGAGCTCGACAAACTGTTCCCTGACTTCTTAAATTGTCTGCCTTTAGCTTTCAACGAATCTTTCTTGCCACTACTACTGCTTCCACTATAAAATCGAGGAGGATGTGGTGGAAACTGTGCGGCGGGTTGTGGCTGTCTCTGACTCTGAGCACTATAGGAAGCTTCTCGCTGCCTAATCAAGCCAGCCTCTGCTCCTTTCGCTCTGTTCAGTGCATTAGAAAAGGTGTTGGGTCGTCCAGTGTTCACCAAAGTAAAAATATCAGGGTCTAAACCATTGATGAACTGGTCCGCGACCGCTTCGTCATTTCCTGCCACGTGTGGCGCAAATTGAAGCAAGGAAGAAAACTTGGCAACATACTCTTCTATGTTCCACTGCCCCTGTCTCAAGTTTGCAAATTCGGCCCCTTTGTCTTTTCGATAGGAGACTGGAAAGAAACGTTGATAAAATTCATCCTTGAATACCTTCCAAGTAATATCAATACCTCTATGCTCCAATGCTCGTTTCGTGGTAAGCCACCAACTCTTTGCCACTTCTTGTAACTGATGCCCAATCAACTTCACTCTTCGGTCATCTGTATAGGCAAGAGATTCAAACAATATCTCTATATCATCTAGCCAGCTCTCACAATCCACTGCATTCTCCGTGCCCTTTAAGGTAGGTGGATGGAATGATTGAAATCTCTTCAACAAAATCTCTATCGGTGTCGCAGTAACATCCATCTGAGTACCTGACGTACTACCTTGTTCTGGAACTTGACCTGCAGCTGGTTGTGGTATTCTTCTAGGCGGCATAATCTGATTATCAAACAGATTAGTACACAGTCTATACAATCTGTCTCAGCCCTCCTCTGATCATATACCTCTGATCCAGAATCGGTTCTGATTCAGTCTTTACAAGTACATGCTGTAAATAAATTCAGATAACAATACAACATGTAATAAGGATAGCAATAATCATGCTAGCACATCAAAAGTAAGGAAGAAGACTCGATCTACCCCGCTCATTCTATTCTATCTCAGTCTACAGAACCTACTGCTCTGATACCACCTGTTGTGGGGACCCGGGCTCTAACTCAATTCTTTTGGGGATTATTCGGATCATTGTTAAAAAATACGGGTCTAAATTTTGCTTTTAACATTAAATCAAATGTTTACAACTCAAGCACAAGATAATTCTATATTCATTTCATTACAACAACCATAATATACATGCCTCGTTTTATTCATGTTCTACAAACCAGTAATTAAATACAGTACATATCAAAAGTACAACTACTAGTTCATCTGCTACGCCCGTGATCACCACGCTATGTCCATCTCTCATCTCTGACGTGACCGAGATCCTGCCCCACCTGTTGTTATGCACACATACAGACATAACAACAGCCGGAAACTCCGGTGAGAAAAAATCCCAGTATAAAACATGTAAACATGCTGATACATAATCATAAATCATGACTCAAAGCAATAATAATGGCTCCATAGTCTATGAAACCGATCTATCTGAACATGCAATTCAAATCAAATCATGTCTTGACTCGAATCGACTCTACTCTAGGGATCCCGGTGTGAATAAGACGTCACTGTCTGTCACCTACCCCCCTAATCGGGGTAACTGTACGTCTTATTCCTAGACTTCGGTCATGTCTGTATCGAATGTCTACAATCGGAGGATATCTGCTCCTATGCATCGATACACCGAACGTCTAGAAGTTTGGCAAATCTGCCAATGACTCTCCTATCTCAAATGCATGAATATAAATCTATAAATGCAAAATCATATCAAAAGATTGGAATATAATCTATAAACAAATCATAATCATATCGAAAGACAAGCAACTAATCTAGTATGTGATTTTGTTGGGAAACTCAAATTGAATCTTATTTGAGTTGTGTCTTCCCCAAACAAAACATGCATTATACCTTCTTGTCGTTGGAATCAATCGAGATCTCGAAGTCGATTATAAAGTCTGTCACTTCAATCTGAAATGGCAATGTATAGATGTACTCTATCAAGATACAATTCAAAGCAAGTCTGATACAACTCATTATTCAATCACCATATAATCTCGACGGCATAACAGTGTAGTTCTTGATACAAATCAACTCAATTATCATTACTCGATAATAATCCACATAATCCTCAACACATCTCCATCATAGTTTCAGAATCTGCACAATCTCATGCACATATAAGCTGGAATTTCATACAACTCGCATATGACATCCGATAATCGACCCGTTTACGATTCTACGACATCTATAATCTCAAGAACTTATAATCACAAGTCTATCAGCATTGCTCCAACATGTATATTTCAAAACATGCTGAAAAGATATAGAAAGTATACCCTTTTTGAAGCCTTGTCAAGAGGAACACGAATCTCATCTCGTATTTAAGTTTGGATGTGTAATTCTTCCAAAATCATAACTTTAAAGCAAAAGGAATTGAAGCTTCTCCCCACTCTCTCTCGTTCTCAGCTGATGGAAGTGGTGAAAGTGAAGACTCAACACATTTCTATTTATATATATGCCATGTGTCTTCCTAAGAATTAAGGGTGGCTTTCTCGCACAGGGCACCGCGGGTGCGCTCCGTCTAGACCGCGGGTGCGCTTAAGCTTCGGCACCACTTTTCATTTCCCAACATTCGCTGACCGCGGGTGCGGTGTCTTGTGGACCGCGGGTGCAGTCTTGCTTCGCATAAAATTTCCTACCCTATTGGCCATGCATCGCGGGTGCGGTACTTCTTCACCGCGGGTGCGGTGTCACTTCTGTAAATAATCTCCAACTCTCTGTCCATCAACCGCGGGTGCACTCTTTCTTGGACCCCGGGTGCGGTGACCCTACTGTAAAATGGCCAACTTTCTGCCTATCCACCGCGAGTGCGGTGCTTCTTTAGGCGCGGGTGCAGGTCTCTTTCTTCAAGCAACACTTCATCTTTTCATTTTATCCACATACAATCTATGGCATTACATTTCTCCCCCTCTTAGATATTATTTCGTACTCGAACGTGAAATCAATTAATCAAAGTATGTACGAACAGCAGTAAAATTAAAAGCTGAATAAATACTCACATCATGAGATTAACTCGGGATATTTCTGTCTCATATCTGCTTCTGTCTCCCAAGTCGCTTCCTCGGTGCCATGAGGACTCCACTGGACTTTCACTAGTGGAATAGTCTTCGTTCTGAGCTGTTTCTCTTTCCGATCAAGAATCTGTATCGGTTTTTCAACATAACTCAACGTCTGTTCAGCTCAGCTTCGTCAGGCCGAATGACATGAGAATAATCTGGCATGTATCTACGCAGCATCGATACATGAAAAACGTCATGTTTCCCGGATAGAGAAGGAGGAAGAGCCAGTCTATATGCTCGATCGTCAATCTTGTCAAGAATCTCGTATGGACCGATGTATCTAGGAGACAACTTCCCGCGTTTGCCAAATCTGACAACGCCTCTGAAAGAAGAAATATTCAAAAACACTCTGTCTCCTTGTTCAAATATTAGCGGTCTACGTCTGATATTGGCATACTTGGCTTGCCTATCCTGTGCCGTCTACATTCTCTTGTGAATTATCTTCACCTTCTCAGTCATCTCTCGAATCATATCAGGCCCAAGTTCTGGTACCTCAGATATATCATCCCAGTACACCGCGGGTGCGCTCCGTCTAGACCGCGGGTGCGCTTAAGCTTCGGCACCACTTTTCATTTTCCAACATTCGCCGACCGCGGGTGCGGTGTCTTGTGGACCGCGGGTGCAGTCTTGCTTCGCATAAAATTTCCTATCCTACTGCCCATGCACCGCGGGTGCGGTACTTCTTCACCGCGGGTGCGGTGTCACTTCTGTAAATAATCTCCAACTCTCTGTCCATCAACCGCGGGTGCACTCTTTCTTGGACCGCGGGTGCGGTGACCCTACTGTAAAATGGCCAACTTTCTGCCTATCCACAGCGGGTGCGGTGCTTCTTTAGGCGCGGGTGCGGTCTCTTTCTTCAAGCAACACTTCATCTTTTCATTTTATCCACATACAATCTAGGGCATTACATAAATGTTAAAAATAGCAGCGGAAGAAATTATTTGTTTGCAAAAGAACAATTTAAGAGTAATCCAACAACAGATAAATTGTTTGAGCATAAAAATGGTAAATGCTAAAATGAGGTTCTTGGGTTCCACTACTGCCGACCAAGCAAGCTCACTGGTCCCCGCCCTCGGCCCCGGCATCATCAGTACCTTACAACAATCAAGTCTAGTGAGTCTAAAGACTCAACATGCATATATCGTAAATAACGAGTAAATATAGTAAAAATTTCATGGGAGTAAAAATATCATGTCCTGAGGCACAATGTGAAAATAACACATCATGAGTGATTCTAATACGTGCATAACTGAACTGAAAGTCATAGTGAAAATGTTTGCTCCTTGGAGCCCTGTAATGAAATAGCCTGTAATAAATTTTCTGTTGAGATTATGGTCTACGCAAGTGGCCCCTGCACTGAAACTGACCGGATAATAAAATGCTCCCATGACCGGTAACTAGCGACCGGGTAAAATAGTAAACGTCTGATCAGACTATGCCACAGTATACTGGGTGGTACAAACTGAACTGACCGGTAACTGGCGACCGGATTTAGCAATAATCCCATGATAGTGAAATGGCCACAAGCAATATCGCATAATCTCAAAAATGAACATTTTATATTTTGATGCACGTAATATAATTAAATGGCACAATTAAATATCCTGTAATAATTTACTGCTTGGATTGGATCCGCTCAAAGGCTCGCTGCAACTTAAATATGCCATGAAAAATATGCAATAGATTTATGGGACCAAACTATGCAATAACATTCGAAAATGTGACAATTACACCGAACGACTTCGTATTTAATCATGACTCCGAACCAACCCGAGCCAATACTGAAACATCATATAGTCATGATTAAAATACGTTTAAAATGATGAATTAATGCTCCTAAAATGATGCAAGTCGAATTTTAGGTGAATGGAGTCCAAAACAAGAAACGCTCTTTCGAGAGTCAATTTGGCAAATCGCACCGTAAATTCTCGTATGACCTCAAAAATGATCCGAACCATGAACGGACAAAAACATGACCTTCCTAACTTGATGAGGCACTGTCCAGTCCAAGGTCATAGGCTAAAAGGCAACCAAGAACTCGAACGAGCCACTGAACCGTCATAGCAAGTTGCTGTCCAAAAATACAGCAGCTGTGCTTTGGTTTCTTGCGTCGGTTGCGACGCTAATGGCCATTGGGGCTTGAACCACAGACCAAAACCTCTTACCAACATCCAAGGAAAGATTTGAACCATGGCTAAGGGCTCTAGGCCAGCCACAATTCGCATCACACCATAACTCCATCGAAAGTCACACCGGAGAGCACCCTTGCATGCGTGTGGTGTCTTGCTTCAGTTTGTTGTCTCGTGTAGTTGCAGTGGCCATTTGATTGAACATGGCACGATCTAGACATCTAGGGCCCTGGTATGAACCATGGTTAGGGGCCATAGGCCAAACAAGATCCACACCATCCCTCAAAACCAAAAGTTACACTTGCTGAATTCGAAAGGGGCGAAGGGCTGTTCTTGTTGTTTGATTTAAAAACCGATTCAACCATGGACGAAGCCTCAAAAGGGCGACTTGGTCATGCCTTAGACATCACCAGGAGAGTTTCTAACCATGGCTATAGCCCTTAGGGCAGCCAAGATCAGATCCTGCAACCTTTGACATCAAACAAGAAAATCGAATGCAAATGGTGACATGATTGGGGAGTTGCTGTCATCTCGATTTCCAGCAAGCATGGGGGCTGAAATAATGGACCAAAGTGGTCCTTATCCGTCCTAGAACATGTCTAGATGTAGCCTTGGGAGCCTAGAACCGAACCAATACCTGAAACCCACAAAACAAAGCAACCCGTGAAGAGCCTCATGAAACCGAAAAATTCTGCATGTTTTATTTAAAAATGTTCTTGACATATTTCGGTTTTTGCATGAAATGATTATCATGTAATATAAAAATATAGATAGTAGGACTTGATTGAAGAGTCAAGGAAGAATATATGCATGCCTGGTTTCGTTTGAAAGAAAAACGAAAGAATGAGACGATCCGGCGCGGAGGAGGTGGAGCGTTTTCTTATCTTGCTTCTTGCTCGATTTTTCTCTCTTGTTTCTAGCTATGAGGGTCACGATTTTTCTTTTCTATAAGCTCTGAATTTCGGTCATGGGGGGAGGGAGAATGATGGTTAGGAGAGTGAGGGAGATCCAATAATAAAGGGATCCAAATGGTATGACCAAGTCTCCCTCTTTTGAATTTTGAATTTGCTTGTTATCAAATGATATTTGGAGGAATACAAGTGTGGAGTGTTGCCGATTTTTGCATGTCCAACAAGGCTAGGATAAGATTGATCATTAATTAAATGGTGCTAGAAAAAAATGAAGATATTATCCTACTAATTAAATACAAAGAAAGGGTCAAAGGTGTTGAGTTGGCAAGGTAATGCTTAGTCTTCTAAGGGGGCCGAAAATTCATCTAATAAATGGAAGGAAATATTGTTTAGTTGATAAATTTTAATACCTTAAGAAGCCTTACCTATCCCTAATTAATTTAGTGAACTAACCCCTTAATTATGGAACTTAAATGAATTTATTATCTACTCACCTCAAGTAACTTAAATAATTCCTTAAACTTCTTTATTAACTTAAATTAACTTACTTGCTAGCTAAAATAAATTCTGGAAATGATTTCTAAATCTTAAATTTTATCTCTAAACTCCAACTCCAGTCCGGCCTCACTGAATTAGCTGAAATGATAAAAATTTTAAACTACTACGGAAAATAATTAATTAAGGAAAAGCATTTAAATACTCATGAAATAAAATCATTTTAATTTAAAATACTAGAATTCTGCAGGGCTTATACGTAGTCTAAGTTAGGGGTTCTACAATCCTTCCCCCCTTAAAAGAAATTTCGTCCTCGAAATTAAGACTCACCGAATAATTCGGGGTAACGATCTCTCATCTCCGGCTCAGACTCCCATGTAGCTTCCTCCTCAGAATGGTTAAGCCATTTGACTTTGACTCGCTTAACCAGCTTTTTCCGAAGCTTCTTCTCCTGCCTGTCTAAGATCTGTACTGGTCTCTCCTCATAAGATAGGTTCGGAGTAAGCTGCAACGGCTCAAAGTTCAAGACATGCGAAGGGTTCGCCATATACTTCCTCAGCATAGAGACGTGAAAGACATTGTGTACTCCGGCCAGATTCGGCGGAAGAGCCACATGATAATGCTAGCATCCCAACTCTGTCGAGGATCTCAAACGGTCCAATGAATCTCGGACTGAGCTTCCCTTTCTTCCCAAATCTCATGACACCCTTCATAGGTGCCACCTTCACAAAGACATGGTCGCTGACAGCAAACTCTAAATCTCTCCTCCTATGATCAGCATAACTCTTATGTCGACTCTGAGAAGTCCTCATTCTATCACGGATCCGGGCTACTACGTCGACAGTCTGCTGAATAATCTCTGGACCCAACTCTGCTCTCTCTCCTACTTCATCACAATGAACAGGAGATCTACACTTATGGCCATATAGTGCTTCATAAGGAGCCATACCTATAGACGACTGAAAGCTGTTGTTATAGGTGAACTCTACCAATGGCAAGTTCGACTCCCAACTCCCAGAGAAATCAATGACGCAAGCGCGGAGAAGATCCTCTAAAATCTGAATGACTCGCTCTGACTGCCCATCTGTCTGAGGATGGAAAGCTGTGCTAAACAGCAACTTCGTCTCCATAGTCGAATGCAAACTCTTCCAAAATGAGGAAGTGAATCTGGAATCTCTGTCAGATACGATATAAACTGGAATACCATAAAGTCGGACTATCTCCCGGATGTACAGCTCTGCAAACTGAAGCATGGTGAAAGTCGTCTTAATAGGCAAGAAGTGCGCCGATTTGGTAACACGATCTACAATCACCCAGATGGCATTTGATCCTCTGACTGACTTCGGCAAACCGGTCACGAAGTCCAAGGTAACATTCTCCCACTTCCACTCGGGAATAGGAAGAGGCTTGAGCAAACCTGCAGGTCTCTGATGCTCCGCCTTCACTAACTGACAAGTCAGACATTCAGATACAAATCGTCTGATATCCTTTTTCATCCCTGGCCACCAATACAATAGCAGCAGATCCTTGTACATCTTCGTACTCCGTGGATGAATAGAGTACGGCGACGTATGGGCTTCTGATAAGATATCTGCTCGAATAGAATCACTGCTAGGAACCCATATCCTGTATCGGTACCTCACAATTACCATCATTGATTGAATACAAGACACTGCCCTTGGCCTCATCTCTCTGCTTCCACTTGGCCAACTCCTCATCTGCTGACTGACCACTGCGAATGCGGTCCAAAAGGGAAGACTGAATGGTCAAGGTAGATAGACAGGGAACTCTACCTTGAGGATAAGTCTCAAGATCAAACCTCTGCATCTCAAACTCAAGAGGTTTCAAAATTGTCAAATGAGCTATCGCTGCAAATTTCCTGCTCAATGCATCCGCAACTACATTAGCTTTACCCGAGTGGTAGCTAATGTCACAATCATAGTCTTCACAAGCTCCAACCAACGCCTCTGACGCATATTCAGCTCCTTATGCGTAAAGAAATACTTGAGGCTCTTGTGGTCGGTAAAGATCTGGCATTTCTCTCCATACAGATAGTGCCTCCAAATCTTCAAGGCAAAAACTACTGCGGCCAACTCTAGATCATGGGTAGGGTAATTCTTCTCATAAGTCTTCAACTGTCTAGAAGCATAAGCTATTACCTTCCCATGCTGCATCAATACGGCGCCAAGACCGAGCTTCGAAGCATCGGTATATAGTACAAAATCACCGGACCCTTACGGCACGGCCAAAACTGGTGCTGAGATAAGTGCTTGCTTCAAAGTATCGAAGCTCTTCTGACACTCCTCAATCCAAACAAATTTTACATTCTTCTTTGTCAGAGCTCTGAGTGGAACGGAAATAGAGGAAAATCCCTTAAGTGAACTTCCGATAATATCCTGCTAAGCCAAGACAACTGCGGATCTCTGATGCATTCTGCGGCACAACCCAATCTCTGACTACTGCAACTTTCGCTGGGTCTACCTCAATACCACTGCTGGAAACAATGTGGCCTAAGAACGCCACCTTCTCTAACCAGAATTCGCATTTACTGAACTTTGCGAATAGTTTGTGCTTCTGCAATGTCTGCAGCACTGTGGTCAGATGCCTGCTGTGATCCTCCCGATTCTTGGAGTAGACGAGAATGTCATCTATGAACACTATCACAAACTGGTCGAGGTATGGCTGAAATACGCGATTCATGAGATCCATGAAGATCGCTGGCGCATTCGTCAAACCGAACGGCATCACAAGGAACTCGTAGTGACCATAACGAGTCCTGAAGGCTGTCTTTGAAACATCAGCATCTCTCACCCTCAACTGGTGATAACCGGAACGCAGATCTATCTTGGAGAAAATCGAAGCTCTCTGCAACTGGTCAAACAGATCCTCAATCCTCAGAAGTGGGTATTTATTCTTCATTGTAACCCTGTTCAACTCCCGATAGTCAATACAAAGTCTCATCGTGCCATCTTTCTTCTTAACAAACAAGACTGGCGCGCCCCAAGGTGAGAAACTAGGGCGAATGAACTCCTTGTCAAGAAGTTCCTGAATCTGCTTCTTAAGCTCTGCCATCTCTGTCGGTGCAAGTCGGTACGGTGCTTTTGAAATCGGAGCCGTACCTGGCATAAGCTCGATGGAAAACTCCACCTCTCTCTCAGGTGGCATACCAGAGACGTCCTCAGGAAAAACGTCTAAGAGGTCTCTAACAATCGGAAAATCTGAGGCTGACTGACTGGGCGCCTCGGGGACAGATACAAAGGTTGCTAGAAACTGCTCGACACCCTCTATGCATGAGCTTCCTAGCCTGGACATAAGGAATAATACGTGGTAGAGGAAAGTACCTGTCTGGCTCGAATAAGAACTGCGTCATTCCAGGCGGTCGGAATAGAACAGATCTCCGCTGGAAGTCAATCAAAACTCTCTTCCGCAGTAGCCAATCCATCCCTAGAATAATGTCAAACTCTGGCATCGGCAGTACGATAAGATCCGCATAAACAAGGATTGCCATGAAGCTCGAGATCTATGTCTCGGATCACATTGGTGGCTGCCATCTCCTCGCCAGACGGCAGTACTACGGAATAGGCTATATCTAGCCCAATGGTCTTACCTTTGAGGAAATTAGCAAAGACCTCTGAAATGAATGAGTGAGTGGCCCCTGAATCTATCAAGGCCTTCGTAGCGGAACCGGATATAAAAATTCTCCCTGAAAGATCGGAACTCTAAGTTGAACCCAATAGTTAGAAAGACTAAACTTATAGACATGCAAAGGTTGAAGTTCTTCTAACTTAAATTTCCAAAATATTACAAAGTAGAGCATGCAATCCTATCGTAATTCTATGTTCAAAATATTAACCCAAAACATTAAGTTCCAAATGCAGACTCAAAGCTTAAGGTACCTGTCATAAGCATAGTATCGGGGTTCGTCTCCGTCGCATGGAGAGCAAACACTCTGCCCTGGGTAGGCAGGTTCCTCTGAGGGCACTGCAGAAATAAGTGGTCTGGACTACACCACCTATAACACTTTCCTGAGCCGTACATACATGCTCCAGGATGGCTACATGAGCACTTAGGACAGACTGGGCGCTCAAGAGCCCTCGGGGTTGGGCGTCCCCGCTGCTGCTGCTAGCATCTGTTTCTAGGCGGCCCCTGAAAAGGCCTCTTGTTCTGCTGCTGATGCTGCTGAGGAGGAGGGCGGTGCGGTACCTGGGCTGGTCGCTTTCCCAAGCGATCTCTCTCGATATCACGCTGATCCTGCTCTGCGGCTAGAGCTTTGGAGACAGCGACCTCATAAGAAGTAAGGTCAGACACCCTAACATCACGGCGCAAGATCCGCCGTAGACCCACCAGAAAATGCATCATCTTGGCTCTAGCATCATTTGCGATCAGGGGTACAAAATGACAACCCCTCTCGAACTTACGGATGAACTCCGTAACAGTCATATCTCCTTGCCTCAAGCTCATAAACTCAGTGGTCAACCTGGTGCGCACTTCCTCAACAAAGTATTTGGAGTAGAACACCTCCGTGAAGCGGACCCAACTCAGCGTAGCCACGTTCAGGGCTACCGATGCTCCTTCGCACCATAAGCGGGCATCTCCTCCGAATAAATAGGTGGCACATCGGACTCTGTCTGCATCTCCAAGCTCTATGAACTCGAAGATAACCTCGAGTGACTTGATCTAGCCCTCAGCAATCATGGGGTCAGACGTCCCAGAAAACTCCTTCGGACTGCATCTTCATGAATCTTTCGTAGACTAGCCTCGGGCCCTGTCGACCGGGTCGCCACAGCATGGTTCCCCGCAAACTGTGCGAAGAACTGCGTCATTCCAGCTAGCATCTCGGCATTCATATCCGGTGGAGGTGGAGGTGGTAAGTCTCTCTTCTGCCTCCGCTCCTCCCTGTCCTCTTGGCGAGGCTCCTCATCTCTATTGCGCTCGAGGATGCGCCTAAGGGGCATACTGTTCCATACATAACCCATACGTAACTAACATGCATAATTCCATAATTTATTTAAATTTAAAATACGGAACAAATAAAATGAATCTGGACATAAAATGCTTCATGAAATCATGCCATTAAAAATAATTCATGCTTTAAATAAAATGCAGTAAATGTAAACTTACAGACCAAAGGCGTGACTTCGTGAGCTTCTCGTGGTCAGTAGCAGTACAACCCTATACAGAACCATTGCTCTGATACCAGCTATAATGGCCCAAAAATTCGTGTTTGAATATTTGCGGAAAAATTAAAAAAATTTCTTTGTAAACTAAGTAAAATGCCTCATTCATAAAATAGACCGTTAAATAAAGTTTAAATGTTAAAAATAGCAGCGGAAGAAATTATTTGTTTGCAAAAGAACAATTTAAGAGTAATCCAACAACGGATAAACTGTTTGAGCATAAAAATGGTAAATGCTAAAATGAGGTCATCGGGTTCCACTACTGCCGACCAAGCAAGCTCACTGGTCCCCGCCCTCGGCCCCGGCATTATCAGTACCTACAACAATCAAGTCTAGTGAGTCTAAAGACTCAACATGCATATATCGTAAATAACGAGTAAATATAGTAAAAATTTCATGGGAGTAAAAATATCATGCCCTGAGGCACAATGTGAAAATAACACATCATGAGTGATTCTAATACGTGCATAACTGAACTGAAAGTCATAGTGAAAATGTTTGCTCCTTGGAGCCCTGTACTGAAATAGCCTGTAATAAATTTTCTGTTGAGATTATGATCTACGCAAGTGGCCCCTGCACTGAAACTGACCGGTAACATGGCGACCGGATAATAAAATGCTCCCATGACCGGTAACTAGCGACCGGGTAAAATAGTAAACGTCTGATCAGACTATGCCACAGTATACTGGGTGGTACAAACTGAATTGACCGGTAACTGGCGACCGAATTTAGCAATAATCCCTTAATAGTGAAATGGTCACAAGCAATATCGCATAATCTCAAAAATGAACATTTTATATTTTGATGCACGTAATATAATTAAATGGCACAATTAAATTTCCTGTAATAATATACTGCTTGGATTGGATCGCTCCCAGGCTCGCTGCAACCTAAATATGCCATGAAAAATATGCAATAGATTTATGGGACCAAACTATGCAATAACATTCGAAAATGTGACAATTACACCGAACGACTTCGTATTTAATCATGACTCCGAACCAACCCGAGCCAACACTGAAACATCATATAGTCATGATTAAAATACGTTTAAAATGGATGAATTAATGCTCCTAAAATAATGCAAGTCGAATTTTAAGTGAATGGAGTCCAAAACATGAAACGCTCTTTCGAGAGTCAATTTGGCACATCGCACCGTAAATTCTCGTATGACCTCAAAAATGATCCGAATCACAAACGGCCAAAACCATGACCTTCCTAACTCAATGAGGCACTGTACAGTCCAAGGCTATAGGCTAAAAGCCAACCGAGAACTCGAACGAGCCACTGAACCGTCACAGCAAGTTGCTGTCCAAAAATACAGCAGCTGTGCTTTGGTTTCTTTCGTCGGTTGCAAGGCTAAAGGCCATTGGGGCTTGAACCACCGACCAAAAACTCTTACCAATATCCCAAGGAAATATTTGAACCATGGTTAAGGGCCCTAGGCCAGCCACAATTCGCATCACACCATAACTCCATCGAAAGTCACACCTGAGAGCACCCTTGCATGCGTGTGGTGTCTTGCTTCGTTTGTTGTCTCGTGTCGTTCCAGTGGCCATTTGATTGATCATGGCACGATCTAGACATCTAGGGGCCTGGTATGAACCATGGTTAGGGGCCATAGGCCAACCAAGATCCACACCATCCCTCAAAACAAAAGTTACACTTGCTGAATTCGAAAGGGGCGAAGGGCTGTTCTTGTTGTTTGATTTAAAAACCGATTCAACCATGGGCCAAGCCTCAAAAGGGCGACTTGGTCACGCCTTAGACATCACTAGGAGATTTTCTAACCATGGATATAGCCCTTAGGGCAGCCAATATCAGATCCATCAACCTTTGACATCAAACAAGAAAATCGAATTCAAATGGTGACATGATTGGGGAGTTGCTGTCATCTCGATTTCCAGCAAGCATGGGGGCTGAAATAATGGACCAAAGTGGTCCTTATCCATCCTAGAACATGTCTATATGTAGCCTTGGGAGCCTGGAACCGAACCAATACCTGAAACCCACAAAACAAAGCAACCCGTGAAGAGCATCATGAAACCGAAAAATTCTGCATGTTTTATTTCAAAATGTTCTTGACATATTTCGGTTTTTGCATGAAATGATGATCATGTAATATAAAAATAATGATAGTAGGACTTGATTGAAGAGTCAAGGAAGAATATATGCATGCCTGGTTTCGTTTGAAATAAAAACGAAAGAATGAGACGATCCGGCGCGGAGGAGGTGGAGCGTTTTCTTATCTTGCTTCTTGCTCGATTTTTCTCTCTTGTTTCTAGCTATGAGGGTCACGATTTTTCTACTCTATAAGCTCTGAATTTCGGTCATGGGGGGAGGGAGAATGATGGTTAGGAGAGTGAGGGAGATCCAATAATAAAGGGATCCAAATGGTATGACCAAGTCTCCCTCTTTTGAATTTTGAATTTGCTTCTTATCAAATGATTTTTGGAGGGATACAAGGGTGGAGTGTGGCCGATTTTTGCATGTCCAACAAGGCTAGGATAAGATTGATCATTAATTAAATGGTGCTAGAAAAAAATGAAGAGATCATCCTACTAATTAAATACAAAGAAAGGGTCAAAGGTGTTGAGTTGGCAAGGTAATGCTTAGTCATCTAAGGGGGCCGAAAATTCATCTAATAAATGGAAGGAAATATTGTTTAGTTGATAAATTTTAATACCTTAAGAGCCTTACCTATCCCTAATTAATTTAGTGAACTAACCCCTTAATTATGGAACTTAAATGAATTTATTTTCTACTCACCTCAAGTAAATTAAATAATTCCTTAAACTTCTTTATTAACTTAAATTAACTTACTCGCTAGCTAAAATAAATTCTGGAAATGATTTCTAAATCTTAAATTTTATCTCTAAACTCCAACTCCAGTCCGACCTCATTGAATCAGCTGAAATGATAAAAATTTTAAACTACTACGGAAAATAATTAAATTAAGGAAAATCATTTAAATACTCATGAAATAAAATCATTTTAATTTAAAATACTAGAATTATGCAGGGCTTATACGTAGTCTAAGTTACGGGTTCTACATTAGTTGACCCAAAAATAATATCATCAACATAAATTTGTATGAGTAAATTATGATTTATCTTTGTAAATTTGAACAGAGTTTTATCAACTGTTCCAACCATAAAATCATGATCAGTTAATTTTTTTGATAATGTTTCATACCAAGCTCTGGGAGCTTGTTTTAAACCATTCGATGCTTTGTTCAAATGATAACATAATCAAGAAAAGAATGATTTTCAAAACCTAGGGTAGTTCGACGTAGAATTCTTCCTGTAACTAACCATTTAGGAATGCAATTTTGACATCCATCTGGTATACCTTGAAGTCTTTGAAGGAGGCATAGGCGATGAATATTCTTATTGCTTCCAGTCATGCAGCTTGTGCATAAGTTTCATCATAATCAATTCCTTCCTCTTGCCTGTAACCTTGTGCCACCATTCTTGCTTTGTTGCTCACAACTGAACCATCTTCGTTCAGTTTGTTTATGTAAATCCATTTTGTACTATAATTTTTTTTGAAAGTGGTCCATGGAACTAAAGTCCAGACATTGTTATGGGTAAACTGATTCAGCTCTTCTTGCATAGAATTTATCCATTTAGGATTAGTTAGAGCTTCGTCAGTTTTATTTGCTTCAATTTGAGAAACAAATGTTGATTGTACAAATAAATTGAACATTTGATTTCTAGTTCTTACTGGATCAGATGGATTACCTAACCCCAAATCTTGTGGATGTGATTTTTTCCATCTATAATTGGAACCAGTTTGATCAATTTCAGCAACTGTTTTTTGTTTGTAACTGAATATTTCTTTCAGTTAGTTGCAGCAGTTAGTTGGTATTTGAACATCTGCCCGTTGTTAAACCAAATATTTGTTAGGAAAGCTTAATGTTCAACTTTTTGATCCAAAACTTTTGGTTTTGGTGTTTGAAGAATGTTTCGATTGATGTGAACCTCTTCTTCACTACCATTTTCCAAGCTAATTCTGTTAAGCGATCTGTAAGGTCCAAAATTAAGACGACGTAATCAAACTGCATGCGAATCAAGGAAACTATGAAAAATTGAGTAATAATTGATTTTAGTTGCTAATTAATTATGTGACGTACTTGTTTATATGCTAAATGAGATTTATTTGTCATCATGCATAAAAGATGTATTTTAGGAATATTCAAGTAACGATCGAGGAACGGGGACCGAGGGCTGAAGAAAACGTAAAATATTTTTATTAAATGATTATTTTTAATGCTTTTTAGTATTTTTGTGAAATTATGGGTTTTGAGGTGATTTTATACGCCGGGGCGTAAATTTTATCGGTGTGAGTTTTTCAACTAAAATACGAGCTTTTTGGCAACCCGGCTAATAAATTCACAACTTAATTAAAGAAAAACTTTGTTATTATTTTATTTAATCCTAATTAAAACTAATGGGCTTAAATTTTATGGCTTAATAGGCCTAAAGCCTACTCAGTAATTAAATTAGTATTTAATGTGTTAAAGAGATCCCAAAACCCTACACTCTAGACACAACACACGGCCACACCTTTTCAAAAATTCAGAAACTCTTTCAGGCACACCACACACACCCCTGACGGCTGCCCACTTCTTTTGGAGGGGTTTTCGAAGGTCCTAGCATCAAACCAAGCCATCGTCGCGTCCCGTTCTTCGTCGTCAACGGTTTTTCGTGCGTATAAAACGCAAAGACACACCTTAATCTCCCTTTTCTCATCCATTATATCATAATATTGTTTAAATTATGTGTGCATAAAAAGCTTGAAGTTCATATATGTATATATTAAGAATTTTCGAAACCCATCTTGTACATGCATTGGATTTGTGATTTTTATGCCACTTGTTGATGCTTCGATTCACGTCTCTTTCATACTAAGGGGCTGCCATGATCTAGGCCATGATTTACAAGGGTTTACACGTGAGTTAGGGTCCTGTAAGCGCACCACACACGCTGGAATTTGAAGCGCACGAAAGAAAACTTAAGTTGCTGTCATGGGAAGAACATGGGTTCGGTTAGGGGTCCTCACGACCGGGCTTGGTGCGGCTCTTGTCCAGGGGCTAGCCAGGGGCGTGGGGGAGACCAGGGAAGAGTCCTATCCATGCTAGAACTCGAGAGGAGAGGCGGCGAAGAGTCCATCGCAGGAAGGACTCTACCCGAGAGAGTGGCACAAAGCTGCTGCATGTTTCGCACAGCTTCAGGGGTCCAGGGGCTCGATGCATGGGGCACTGGCTGGGCAAGGGTGGTTCACTAGGGTCCTAAGGAGGTGCACAACACACTGGTTTGAGGCTAGGGTCGTTGGCTAGGGTCCCTAACACAACAAACAAGAGTCCACACAATTTAAAACTCTCGGCCAGATTAGGTGTCACTTGGGCTGCTTTGTTTTTCGATTTTGGGCAGATATTTTGACAAACTTAGAGTCCAGTAGGGTACTTTGGCATGTTGGGCAAGTTTTGGTTCGACATGGCTCGGGAGTAACTCGTGAAAATCAAAAGATGGCTCGGGGTCGAAATTTAGGTGTCAAATAGGGTATTTAAAAGAAGAAAAATTGGAAAACGGCTCACGGGGGTCGAGTCATGGTCCATAAGGGATAAAATAATATAAAAAGACTAAATTTATAATTTAGAAATTTTATATTAAAGTTTGGTATTTTTCGGGATTAAAACACCGTCAAAATAATTAAGAAAAGATAATTTAAAAAGTCAAACATTTAAGCCAAATAAAATTATGAAAAAATTCACGTAAGCTTAATAATTATTTGGGACATGTTAGAGTCATGAAATCAAGAAAAAAAAAAGTCGAAAAGGTAAAATTTTACGTCTAGGGGTAAAACGGTCTTTTTGCACCTAGAAAATTAGTAAACGTCATGGCAGTGCCCTAAATACTGTTTTTATGATATTATGATTATTTTTAAATGTTTATGAAATGCTTATGATTAAATTATGATTTTTTAAAAATGTCTATTTGATTTCTATGATTTAAGGAAGAAATTTAAAAGACATGTTGCATGCTTGGTTTCAAAAATAAAATGTTATGTTATGCATGATTTTTATAAAGTGGTGAGAATATTAATGTTGAAGGAAGTGAAGTGATTGTGACTAATTCGTTAATGATGGCGATGTCGTGAGGGTTATGGTCCCAGTGGGAGCCCGACGATCGTGTTTCCATTATTACGAATATGAGGTTATGAGGTTTGAGGTAAGAATGGGAATATCGTGAGGAGAGAAGGCCCCAGAGGGAGCTCATTCATGGGAGAAGGCCCCAGAGGGAGCCCCGACGATCGTATTTCTATTCGATCATGATAGGCCAGGGCCCAGTTGACCGGTGAGAGTGTTGCTGGTAACCCCCGCCGCCCAGTACTGTGGTTTTATGTAGATGGAATCATCGTCATGTCATGTCATGTTAGGAAAGTCACAATTAACGATCTGAATTCAACAAAGGAAAAGGAAAAGGAAAAAGGAAAATGTTTATGATCATGTTAAAGGTTTTATGTCATGTCATGTTGAGGAAAAAGGAAAAAGTTAAGGTTTATGATTGCATGTCATGGAAAAGTATTTTATGAAAATGTTTATGTTTAAAGTTTTATGCATCATGAAAATATTTACGAAAATGTTTATGTTTATGCATCTTCATGAAAACGATATTTTATGTACAAATATTTTTCACCGTTATATGTTGACTGTATTACGTATTACTCGTTATCAAGATTATGGTGTGTTGAGTCTTTAGACTCACTAGGTATAATGGATGCAGGTGCTATTGAGGGAGGACTTGATGGGTGATTTGACTGGACTGAAGGCGCACACAACCCGAGGACCAGCGCTTCTACTTTTTTCCGCATTATGACTTTTGACTCATGCTTTATGATTAAAGATTTTTAAGATTTTTTATTTATGCTTTAGAGAGATTTTTGAGAGGTTTAGTATGGGCTTTACTTTTCAAATTATTGCTTTTTAGGTTTGGTAAAATGTTTGACGATTTTATGCTTTAAAATATTTTCCTTTGGATTTTTAAATAGCAGTTGGATGTTTATTTTTAAAATGATGTCAAAAATATTTTATGGTCCGGCCGATGTTAAGTGAGGTTTAAAAAAAAAATTTCTAGTACTTTTAAAGCAATAAAAAGGGCAGGACGTTTCAGTTGGTATCAGAGCAAATGTCCTGTAAAGGGTTGTGCCACCATCAGCGCCGGGAAGATCAGCCGTCAAGCCTCAATTTGTAAGTTTACATGCTTTATATGATTTAATATGATGTTACCCGCATGATAATATGAATATTATGTTTATGATGCATGTTTATTAGCTTTTCGAGTATTTATGCTTTGCATGCTTAAATTGATAAAATGAATTAGGACATGTCACATGATTAGAAAACTTAGATTTAATTGCATGTTGGTTATGTTAGAATTTGGAAAACATTCAGATAAAATGCCTCCTAGACGTGTACCCGTTATCGAGAATCAGGGAGAGGAACAGTGTTAATCGCCGAGGGAATAGTCAAAGAAGTGCACCACCACCACCACCCCCTCCTCCAGGGGATCCTGCTACTCGTGCATTAGAGGGTATGGCTCGTCTCTTCGAGCAACAGTTACAGCAGCAGCAGTTACAGCAGCAACAGCTACAGCTGCAGTTACAGCAGATGCAGCAGCAGCAGCCACAGCAGCCACCTAGGCCACAGCATGATATTTATGAGCAGTTCCGGAGGCTAGGGCCGAAGGAATTTTCTGGCACCACTGATCCATTTGCTGCAGAGAGTTGGATCCGATCACTCGAGGTACATTTTCGCTATCTGGACATGGGAGACGCCGACCGTGTGAGGTGCACTACTTATCTGCTTAGGGACGACGCTTCTTTATGGTGGGAAGGAGCCGAGCATGGTTTTGACCTTGCTACACTCACTTGGGCACAGTTCAAGACGAAATTCTATGAGAAATACTTTACTGCTGATGTCAGAAGCCGGATAAAGAGGGAATTTATGACTCTCCGCCAGGGAGGATCATCATTCTAGGAGTAGCTACCTATGCTTTGCTAGATTCCTGAGCTACACATTCCTTCATATCAGAAACCTTCATCAAAAGACTGAATATTACTCCTCAAGATATGGGTTTGGGTTTCAAAGTTTCGATTCCTTCTGGTGTTCAGATGCTCACATCTAAGATTGTTAAGAATCTGGAGCTTCGTTTATTCAGAGATGTTGTTCGGGCAGACCTTATTGTGCTTCCTATGCCCGAATTCGATATTATACTTGGGATGGATTGGCTATCAGCGAACGGAGCTTCGATTGATTTCTGTCAGCGATCAGTATCTATCAGGCCACCCAGTGGTAAATATTTTGTTTTCGAGGCGGCGAGAAACAAGCAAATGCCGCACATTATCTCTTGTCTATGTGCGAGGAAGCTTATTAAGCATGGATGCCAGGCGTATCTAGCATGTGTCACTACTACACATGAATCCATCAGCCAGAAGTTAGAGGATGTTGATGTTGTGAGAGATTTTCCTAGCGTCTTTCCCGAAGACGTTTCTGGCATTCCACCCGATCGTGAAGTGGAATTCTCTATTGATCTCATGCCAGGCACTGTTCCTATATCTAAAGCACCTTATCGTCTAGCACCTACTGAAATGAAAAAACTAAAAGATCAAATCCAAGAACTGCTAGACAAGGATTTTATTCGCCCTAGTTACTCTCCGTGGGGCGCACCGGTTTTGTTTGTGAAAAAGAAAGATGGTAGCATGCGTCTTTGTATTGATTATCGGGAGCTTAATCGGGTCACTATAAAAAATAAGTATCCACTGCCAAGAATTGAGGATTTATTTGACCAGTTGCAAGGAGCTTCGATATTTTCTAAAATTCATCTGCGATCTGGATACCATCAGTTGAAAGTCAAGGAGTCTGACGTGCACAAGACAGCATTTCGCACAAGATATGGGCACTATGAGTTAATGGTCATGCCATTCGGGTTGACCAATGCGCCAGCGATCTTCATAGATCTCATGAATCGCGTATTTCAGCCGTATCTGGATCAGTTTATTATTGTCTTCATTGATGACATATTGATCTATTCCAAGAGCAGAGAGGAGCATAGTCGCCATTTGAGGACAGCACTGCAGGTATTACAAGACAGAAAGCTATATGCAAAGTTCAGCAAGTGCGAGTTTTGGCTTGACAGAGTGGCGTTCTTAGGCCACATCATTTCTAGTGATGGCATAGAAGTTGATCTGAGTAAAGTTGAGGCAGTAAAAGAGTGGCCAGTACCGAAGAGTGTCACCGAGATTCGCAGTTTCTTGGGACTAGCTGGCTATTATCGCAAATTCATCAAGGGGTTCTCATCTATTGCAGTGCCTTTGACATCTTTGAAGAAAAAAAATGCTAAGTTTATTTGGTGATCCGAGTGTCAAGACAGTTTTGACAAGTTGAAGCAAGCCTTGATATCAGCACCAGTGTTATCCATGCCATCAGGGCAAGGGGAGTATGTTCTTTATACCGACGCTTCTAAGCTAGGTTTAAGTGCAGTTCTGATGCAAAACGACCGAGTTATCGCCTATGCGTCAAGATAGTTGAAAATTCATGAAAAGAACTACCCTACTCATGATCTTGAGCTTGCAGCAGTAGTCTTTGCACTAAAGATTTGGAGACACTACCTTTATGGGGAGAAGTGCAAAATATTCACCGATCATAAAAGCTTGAAATACTTCTTCACCCAAAAGGAGTTGAATATGAGACAGCGCAGATGGCTTGAATTGGTAAATGACTATGATTGTGACATTAGCTACCATCCGGGGAAAGCTAACGTAGTGGCAGACGCATTAAGTAGAAAAACAGCAGTTATCACTCATTTATCACTCCAAAGACCGTTGCAGTCCGAGATACAGCGGTTTGAACTTACAGTGTATGCTAGGGGCAAGGCCCCTAATCTTGCCACATTATCAGTACAGTCGACTTTGAGAGAAAGAATTCGTGATGGGCAGTCTACTGATGAGCAGATGCAAAAGTGGAGAGCAAGAGATGAAGCCAAGGGCCGGAATTTATATTCAGTGGTGGATGGTTTAGTCCGTTATCGAGACCGTCTATGGGTTCCTAGTGACGATTCTTTGAGAGATCTTATTATGAAGGAAGCCCACGACACACCATATTCCATTCATCCGGGCAGTACAAAGATGTATAGAGATTTGCAGTTGTTATATTGGTGGCCAGGCATGAAGAAGGACATCTTGAGATATGTATCCGAGTGTTTGACTTGTCAGCAAGTCAAAGTAGAGCATCAGAGACCAGCGGGAAAATTGAAGCCTTTCCCTATTCCCGAGTGGAAATGGGAAAATATCACCATGGACTTTGTTGTGAGATTGCCTAAGACTGTTAAGGGATTGAATGCCATTTGGGTGATAGTTGATCGTCTTACGAAATTAGCGCATTTTCTACCTATTAAGACGACATTCACCATGGTTCAGTATGCAGAGTTATATATTCGGGAGATAGTTCGTCAGCATGGGATACCAGTATCTATTGTTTCTGATAGAGACCCGCGATTCACTTCATCTTTTTGGAAGAGTCTGCATGCAACGATGGCGACCAAGTTATTGTTCAGTACAGCGTTCCACCCTCAAACCGATGGTCAGTCAGAAAGAGTTATACAGACTTTGGAAGATCTACTGTGAGCATGTGTTATTGATTTCCAAGGCAGTTGGGAACAAAAATTACCTCTAGTGGAGTTCACTTACAATAACAGGTATCAATCATCAATAGGAATGGCTCCTTTTGAGGCACTCTATGGAAGAAAATGTAGATATCCTATTCATTGGGACGAGGTTGGGGAAAGAAAAGACATTGGTCCAGACATGATTGAAGAAACAGCTGAGCTTGTAGTCAAGATTCGTGATAGAATGAAGACTGCACAAAGCCGACAAAAGAGTTATGCGGACAAAAGATGAAGGGACTTGGAGTTTGCAGTAGGCGACCACGTGTTTGTTAAGATAGCACCCATGAAGGGTGTTATACGTTTTGGCAAAAAAGGGCAAGCTTAGTCCTAGATTTATTGGCCCATTCGAGATTTTAGAGAGGATTGGGACACTAGCTTATAGAGTGGCATTGCCACCCGCACTTTCTGGAGTTCACAATGTGTTCCACATTTCGATGCTGCGGAAGTACATGTCTAATCCGTCTCATGTGCTTAATTATGAACCTCTTCAACTAACTCCAAATATGTCGTATGAGGAAAGACCTGTCCAATTCTGGCTAGACAAGAAAGACGATTGCGTAACAAAGTCATTCCAATGGTCAAGGTCAAGTGGCTGAATCACTCGAAAGAGGAAGCTACTTGGGAAACCGAGAGGGACTTGAAGAGTCGCTATCCGGATCTATTCGGTAAGTTCTAATTTCGAGGGACGAAATTTTATTTAAGGGGAGGGAGGAATTGTAAGGTCCAAAATTAAGACGACGTAATCCAACTGCATGCGAATCTAGATAATTATGAAAAATTGAGTAATTAATTGATTTTAGTTGCTAATTAATTATGTGACGTACTTGTTTATATGCTAAATGAGATTTATTTGTCATCATGCATAAAAGATGTATTTTAGGAATATTCAAGTAACGATCGAGGAACGGGGACCGAGGGCTGAAGAAAACGTAAAATATTTTTATTAAATAATTATTTTTAATTATTTAAAAGATGGTCGATGATTTTTAGTATTTTTGTGAAATTAAGGGTTTTGAGGTGATTTTATACGTCGGGACGTAAATTTTATCGGTGTGGGTTTTTCAACTAAAATACGAGCTTTTTGGCAACCCGGCTAATAAATTCACAACTAAATTAAAGAAAAACTTGGTTATTATTTTATTTAATCCTAATTAAAACTAATGGGCTTAAATTTTATGGCTTAATAGGCCTAAAGCCTACTTAGTAATTAAATTAGTATTTAATGTGTTAAGAGATCCCAAAACCCTACACTCTAGACACAACACACGGCCACACCTCTTCAAAAATTCAGAAACTCTTTCAAGCACACCACACACACACCTCACTGGCTGCCCACTTCTTTTGGAGGGGTTTTCGAAGGTTCTAGCATCAAACCAAGCCATCGTCGCGTCCCGTTCTTCGTCGTCAACGGTTTTTCGTGCGTATAAAACGCAAAGGCACACCTTAATCTCCTTTTTCTCATTCATTATATCATAATATTGTTTAAATTATGTGTGCATGAAAAGCTTGAAGTTCATATATGTATATATTAAGAATTTTCGAAACCCATCTTGTACATGCATTGGATTTGTGATTTTTATGCCACTTGTTGATGCTTCGATTCACGTCTCTTTCATACTAAGGGGCTGCCATGATCTAGGCCATGATTTACAAGGGTTTACACGTGAGTTAGGGTCCTGTAAGCGCACCACACACGCTGGAATTTGAAGCGCACCAAAGAAAACGTAAGTTGCTGTCATGGGAAGAACATGGGTTCGGTTAGGGGTCCTCACGACCGGGCTTGGTGCGGCTCTTGTCCAGGGGCTAGCCAGGGGCGTGGGGGAGACCAGGGAAGAGTCCTAGCCATGCTAGAACTCGAGAGGAGAGGCGGCGAAGAGTCCATCGCAGGAAGGACTCAACCCGAGAGAGTGGCACAAAGCTGCTGCATGTTTCGCACAGCTTCAGGGGTCCAGGGGCTCGATGCATGGGGCACGGGCTGGGCAAGGGTGGTTCACTAGGGTCCTAAGGAGGTGCACAACACAGTGGTTTGAGGCTAGGGTCGTTGGCTAGGGTCCCTAACACAACAAACAAGAGTCCACACGATTTAAAACTCTCGGCCATATTAGGTGTCACTTGGGCTGCTTCGTTTTTTGATTTTGGGCGGATATTTTGACAAACTTAGAGTCCAGTAGGGTACTTTGGCATGTTGGGCAAGTTTTGGTTCGACATGGCTCGGGAGTAACTCGTGAAAATCAAAATATGGCTCGGGGTCGAAGTTTAGGTGTCAAATAGGGTATTTAAAAGAAGAAAAATTGGAAAACGGCTCACGGGGGTCGAGTCATGGTCCAT
Source organism: Primulina tabacum (assembly GCF_025594145.1). NCBI lineage: Eukaryota > Viridiplantae > Streptophyta > Magnoliopsida > Lamiales > Gesneriaceae > Primulina > Primulina tabacum. Next base: position 43,452,614 of record NC_134550.1, on the reverse strand, counting down.
AAGGGCTAAAATAATATAAAAAGACTAATTTTAGAATTTAGGAATTTTATATTAAAGTTTGGTATTTTTCGGTATTAAAACACTGTCAAAAAAATTAAGAAAAGATAATTGAAAAAGTCTAACATTTAGCCAAATAAAATTATGAAAAAATTCACGTAAGCTTAAATAATTATTTGGGACATGTTAGAGTCATGAAATCAAGAAAAAAAAAAGTCAAAAAGGTAAAATTTTACGTCTAGGGGTAAAACGGTCTTTTTGCACCTAGAAAATTAGTAAACGTCATGGCAGTGCCCTAAATACTGTTTTTATGATATTATGATTATTTTTAAATGTTTATGAAATGCTTATGATTAAATTATGATTTTTTAAAAATGTCTATTTGATTTCTATGATTTAAGGAAGACATTTAAAAGACATGTTGCATGCTTGGTTTCAAAAATAAAATGTTATGTTATGCATGATTTTTATAAAGTGGTGAGAATATAAATGTTGAAGGAAGTGAAGTGATTGTGACTAATTCGTTAATGATGGCGACGTCGTGAGGGTTATGGTCCCAGTGGGAGCCCGACGATCGTGTTTCCATTATTACGAATATGAGGTTATGAGGTTTGAGGTAAGAATGGGAATATCGTGAGGGGAGAAGGCCCCAGAGGGAGCCCATTCATGGGAGAAGGCCCTAGAGGGAGCCCCGACGATCGTATTTCTATTCGATCATGATAGGCCAGGGCCCAATTGACCGGTGAGAGTGTTGCTGGTGTCCCCCGCCGCCCAGTACTGTGGTTTTATGTAGATGGATCCATCGTCATGTTATGTCATGTCAGGAAAGTCACAATTAACGATCTGAATTCAACAAAGGAAAAAGGAAAAAGAAAATGTTTATGATCATGTTAAAGGTTCTATGTCATGTCATGTTGAGGAAAAAGGAAAAAGTTAAGGTTTATGATTGCATGTCATGGAAAAGTATTTTATGAAAATGTTTATGTTTAAAGTTTTATGCATCATGAAAATATTTACGAAAATGTTTATGTTTATGCATCTTCATGAAAACGATATTTTAAGTACAAATATTTTTCACCGTTATATGTTGACTGTATTACGTATTACTCGTTATCAAGATTATGGTGTGTTGAGTCTTTAGACTCACTAGGTATGATGGATGCAGGTGGTATTGAGGGAGGACTTGATGGGTGATTTGACTGGACTGAAGGCGCACACAACCCGAGGATCAGCGCTTCTACTTTTTCCGCATTATGACTTTTGACTCATGCTTTATGATTAAAGATTTTTAAGATTATTTATTTATGCTTTTGAGAGATTTTTGAGAGGTTTAGTATGGGCTTTACTTTTCAAATTATTGCTTTTTAGGTTTGGTAAAATGTTTGACGATTTTATGCTTTAAAATATTTTCCTTTGGATTTTTAAATAGCAGTTGGATGTTTATTTTTAAAATGATGTCAAAAATATTTTATGGTCCGGCCGATGTTAAGTGAGGTTTAAAAAAAAAAAATTTCTAGTACTTTTAAAGCAATAAAAAGGGCAGGACGTTTCACGATCAGTTAGCTCAACTGGATCAGTTGCATTATTGGTTAGTGCAGATTCATCAAATACAACATGAGTCGATTCTTTTACATTTAAAGTATGCTTATTGAACACTCTGTAAGCCTTGATAACGGAATAATACCCAAGAAATATTCCTTTATCAGATTTAGCATCAAATGTTTAAAGATAATTTTTGCCATTATTGTGAATAAAACAATCGCAACCAAATATCTTGAAATAAGACACCACACTTTTCTGTCCATGCCAGATCTCATATGACGTTGTCAAATGATTTTTATTAATCATTGATATGTTCTGAGTATAGAACGCAGTATTTACTGCTTCTGCGCAAAATCTCTGAGATATACCGGAATCAGCAAGCATTGTTCTAGCTGCTTATTTAAGAGTACGATTTCTTCTTTCAGCTATACCTTTTTACTGAGAGGTTCAAGCTGCTGAGACAAAAACTCATGCTTGATTCCAGTATTTTCTAAAAATTGAGAAAGATGATTGACAAATTTAGTCCCTCGATCTGACCTTATTCTTTCAATTCCAACTGATTTCTCATTTAAAAGTCTTTTGAAAAGCTTAATCAGTTGTGTAGCAGTTTGGTCTTTTGTTTTGAGAAAAATAACCCAAGTAAATCTTGAAAAATCATCAATTATTACCAATGTGTATTTCATTCCCCCTCAACTCATGACTGGTATAGGACCAAAAAGTTCCATGTGCAACAGTTCTAAGCATCTGGAAGAAGATTTAATACCCTTATTTTTGAAAGAAGATCTTACTTGTTTACCAAACTGACATGCTGAATAAACTATATCTTTTGAAAAATCGATCTTAGGCATACCAGTCACAAGATCAGGATTCTCAGATGAGCGATGGATTTGAAATTTAAGTGGTTCAACCTTTTATGCCACATCCAATTCTTGGAAGAGTTTGAAGTTACAAAGCAAACTGGTGCATCAGGTTGATTAGTCCAACTTATTTTGTAAGTATTACCACATCGATTACCAGTTATGGTGGTGTCATCAGTTGAGTTCTTAACTGTGCAGGTGTGCTTGTTGAACAGAACTAAGAAATTATTATCACGTAACTGACTAATACTAATCAAGTTATATTTCAGATTGTCAACGATTATGTAACGCCCTCGACTGATTTCATAAAATAACAGCGGAAATTGAAATAATTTACTTAGAGGAAAGAAGGATTTAACAATTCTCTTGACATGAATACATTTTCAAAATATATACAATCAAAAGTATATACATGATCAATCAAAAGTTGCATTAAAATACAAAATATCATTTTTTATCATGTCAAAATGTTAACAAAATATCTTTCTTCCTTCCATCTCTTGTATGCATATGACCTCGGCTCCAATCAACGTCCCGGCTCGTCATTCTTATCCGCATCACATGAATAACTGGAAGGAGTATAAAAACTCAGCAAGTGAAACTCTTACATAACAATCTGTACATATCATACTCTGTAAAACATGACTTTGAAATCATTAAATACCATCTAACTCTTTAAACATGAATAATATAGTAGAACATGAACATAACAATGATATTTCTCTTTTCTCTGGTGGATTGATATTTCAATAGTATCTCTCTCTATGTATCTATATCCCATCGATGTAAATCGATTACTCTGTTGGGATATAAGCCTATGGTCGTTAATCAACTAATTGCATGCAATCTCTGACTATCTCTTTATCAATCTAATAAATCATTTGAACTCTCTCTTTGGCATTAAATCAAACACTTTGAAGACTCTTTCTCTTTTGCATTCCCTTTTTACATAATTGAGACATAAAAATGCCTCTAATATACAACAAAGTGTATCTATACATAACATGAATCAAATGGAAGGGAATAGCATATTAAAACCATTGAAATACAATACATATACTTCATGTGAGCACAAGAAACAAATTCCACTTACAACCAATAGAAACCTTGATTCTAATATCTTGGTACAATTCCTACAACAATAAACCATGAATTGAATCATCAAAAACTTAATAATCACAAACCCATACCATAAAACCAACACAATCAAACATTCCATGATTTCCCCCAGCACCATAAACCAAGAATAACTAAAGCCACAAGATTACCTTAGCTCCTTGAACCCAAAATGATCTTGTTCTCACTACAAATACCCAACAAGATGCTTGAATCAAGGAAATAGAAGAAATGAATTGAGAACCCCAGGTCTCCTTGAGCTGAAGAACCGAGAAGTGCAAGGAAAGAATGAGGGAAATGAACCAACTCTTGTATTATATCACTTAAATCTCGAAAACACGACTTCACTGTTCGTCGACCGCGGGTGCGCTAGTCTTCTTACCTGCGGGTGCGCTAGGCATGCTGAACAACTTCCAAATATCCAAAGGCGACGACCGCGGATGCGCTGCCCTTCCTACCGCGGGTGTACTGAAAGTTCTGCCCAAACACCGCGGGTGCACTGCATAATGGACCGCGGGTGCACTATCCTCTGTAGCTAACAATATACTCTTTGCAACTAAAATCGAATCACAACGTCGCTTCTCCTCATAATTTGACAACACTCTCAACATGAAAGTTGCACCACTATGTCTTATCTAATCACTACAATTGTCCTCATACCAATTGGCTCAACATACAAATTATCATGAATTAAATCGTAACGACACTACAATAAGACTACACACCATCTAAAATCAACAATACCATAAATTATAAATCCAAATTCTTAACATCTAAACTATACTTAAACTTAACCAAATAGTCCATAAACATAAGAAATCTTAAACCGTACCGTTCACCAAGCTTGGATATTACAATCTCCCCTCCTTAAAGGAATTTCGTCCCCGAAATTGATGTCACTGCGCAAGCAACTCAGGATACTTTCCTTTCATCTCATCCTCTGGTTCCCACGTGGATTCTTCAATCAATTGATTCCTCCAAAGGACTTTAACAATGCCAATCTCTTTGTTTCTCAATACTTTAACTTTGCGATCCAGAATCTGGACTGGAATCTCTAGGTACGTCAAATTCGACGTCAAATCCAATGGCTCGTGACGAAGAACATGGGAAGGATTCGCATTATACTTCCTGAGCATGGAGACATGAAAAACATTATGAACTCTATCAAGATCTGGTGGTAAGGCTAACCTGTAAGCTCGATCACCAACTCTGTCCAATATCTCAAATGGGCCAATAAACCTTGGACTCAACTTTCCCTTTTTGCCAAACCTCATAACACCTTTAGAGGTGCAATCTTCAAGAACACGTGATCGCTAATCTCAAACTGCAATGGCCTTCGCCGTACATCTGCATAACTCTTCTGTCTTGACTATGCTTGTCTTCATCCTCTCTCGAATAATAGCTACAACATCAGCTGTCTGTTGGACCAACTTTGGACCAAACATATTTCTCTCACCAATCTCGTCCCAATATAAGGGGGATCTACATTTTATGCCATAAAGTGCTTCATACGGTGCCATGCCAATCGTCGCTTGGTAGCTGTTATTGTACGTGAACTCAACCAGAGGCAATTTGGAATCTCAACTACCAGGATAGTCGATAGTACAAGCTCTGAGCATATCCTCTAAAATCTGAATAACTCTCTCTGATTGACCGTCGCTCTAGGGATGATATGCTGTACTGAATGCTAACCGTGTACCCAAGGCTCTGTGTAAACTCTTCCAAAACTCTGAAGTAAATCTAGGGTCACGATCAGACACGATCGACACAGGAACACCATGTAGTCTGACAATCTCTGCCATGTACTCTTCGGCATACTGGTTCATGGAATACGTTGTCTTAACTGGGAGAAAATGCGGTGACTTGGTCAGCCGATCAACGATAACCCAAATAGAATTATAGCTTTTCTGCGTTCTAGGAAGACCAATCACGAAGTCCATTGTAATGTGCTCCCATTTTCATTGAGGAATCAGCAATGAATGCAATGTCCCGAGCAGGTTTCTGATGCTCGATTTTCACCTGCTGACAAGTTAGACACTGAGAAATAAACATGGCAATATCCTTCTTCATACCTGGCCACCAATAGAGTCTACGATGATCCTGATACATCTTGGTACTACCTGGATGTATCGAATATGGCGCGGTATGGGCCTCTATCAAGACGTCTTGCCGAATATCATCACCAGTAGGAATACATATACGGCCTCTGAATGTCACCAAACCATCTTTATTCATCCCAAACTCTGAATTACCTCTCTCTTCTACTCTGGCTCTCATCTCTGTCAACTGTGCATCATTGGCCTGCTTTCTACGGATTCTGTCCGTCAATGTAGCCCGAATAACCAACGCTGAAAAGCGAGCAATGGTTCCCGGTACTACTAAAGCTATCTCTTCTCGTTGCAAGTCTTACAACAACGATTTCTGGATCATAGAACTCAAAGAGGAACTCGACTTACGGCTCAATGCATCCGCTACAACATTCGCCTTCCCAGGGTGGTAACTAATCGTCACATCATAATCTTTGACAAGCTCTAACCACCGTCTCTACCGCATATTGAGTTCTTTCTGGGAAAACAAGAACTTTAAACTCTTGTGGTCCGTGAAAATTTCACACTTTTCGCCATATAAATAGTGTCTCCACATTTTCAGGGCAAATACCACAGCTGCCAGTTCCAGATCATGCGTAGGATAATTTTTCTCGTAATATTTCAACTGACGAGAAGCATAAGCTATAACATTTCCACGTTGCATCAGTATTGCACCGAGGCCCTTCTTCGACGCATCGGTGTAAACAACAAAGTCTTCTGTACTACTAGGCAATGCAAGTACCGGAGCTGTCGTCAACCTATCTTTCAACTCTTGGAATCCACTTTGGCATTCATTGGACCACTCAAACTTCACAGTCTTCCTCATCAGATTTGTTAACGGCAGGGCAATTTTGGAAAAGTCTGAAATAAAACTGACGATAATAACTCGCCAAACCAAGAAAAATGCGTACCTCTAATACAGTGGTAGGGATAGGCCATGTAAAGGCCCGTATTTCGTATTCATATTTTTGCGGAATTATTAAAATTTTCTAAATAATTAATCATCTTGCCTCATTTATAAAATAAACATGTAAATAATTTTAACTTTAAAATAACAGTAGAAGTAAATAAAATTTTCTAGCAACAATTTAAAAATAATCCAACTGTAAACAACAATTTATAAATAATCTAACGTATTAAAACTGAGTTTGAATAATAAAAGATGCATAAACTAAATCATGAGGTCCTCGGGTTTACTACTACTGTCCCAAGATCGCTCATTGGTCTCAGCCCGCAGTCTCAGCCTCATCAATACCTACAACAATCAAGTCTAGTGAGTCTAAAGACACAACATGTATATATCGTGAATAACAAGTAATATATACCATAAAACCGCATGCAACGTAAAAATAAAGTATCGTAAAGCGTACGGTGAAAATCGTATCATGAATAATTATATCTACGTGCATATCTGAAAATCATACGTAAAAGCTTTGCTCAATAGAGCTCTGTCATAACATATCATAACTTTCTGGTAGAGATAATGTTTTAAGCAAGTGGCCCATAACATAACTGTAAGCGCCTGATCAGACTAAACCACAGTATACTGGGCGGTAGAGATCAATCACAGCCCTTGGACTGGATGTCCATACCCATACATAATCATAAACCGATCGTAAGTCACCGGGCGGAGAGGTCCTCAGTTGCGCCTACCGACTTCCAAACCCATAAGCATAAGGTGGCCACAAGACATATAGCATATATCTCAAAAATAAACATTTTATATTTTTATGCACGTAATATCATTATAACCTTATTTTTACCGATGAGTTGAATCGTTCCCAGGCTTGCTGCGACTTTATTCTAATATGTGACACATGCAATAAATCTTAACTTGACAAAAACTTAACAATAGAAAAAAAAACGAGACGATTCGGACCAACAACTTGATTTTTGACCAGGGCTTCGTACCAACCCGAACCAATATTAAACCGACGTTTAACCATGATTAAAAATACCCCAAACATACTGAAAAATATGCATAATAACTGTAAAACACGAAAATAGGTGAAAGAAATCCAAAAACATAAAACACTCTTTCGAGAGTCATTTTGGCACCTTTCACCGTAAATTCTCGTACGACCTTTAAACTCGACCAAATCACGAACGGCCAAAAACATGACTTTTCTAACTCATTAGGGTAGTTGGAGGAGTCCATGTCCATGCGCTAAAAGCCAACCAAGAACTCAAACCACCACTCAAACCACCACCAAAACCGTGACCCAAAGCTGCTGTCAAAATTCAGAAAATACAGCAGTGGCAGCTTGCTTGTTTGTGGAGCAAACTCTGAAAATAATGGCCAAGGGCTTGAACCACCGCCCAATAACTCTTACCAACATCCTAAGGCATGGCTTGGACCATGGCTAAGGGCTATAAGCCAACCACAATCCAAGGAAACACCTAGGACAATTACAGCATACCAACCGAGAGCTCCACTTGCTGCATAGTGTGTTGTATTGAACTGTTTTACTGTCTTGTCTCGTTCCAAGGGCCATTTTATTGACAATAGCTCGATCTAGAAATGATGGAGTGTTGTATGAACCATGGCTACAGGCTAGGAGCCAACCAGAATCCAAGCAACACACCCCAAAACCGAAACCCACTCACACAGAAAATGAAAAAAACCGAATTGCACTTGTGTTGTTGTTGTGAAATTCTGATGGATCCGTGTATCAAGCTTGGAAAGGACACCTTGGTCACGTCCTAGACATGTTAATGGAGTGTTCTAACCAGTGGCTAAAGTCCCTAGGACAGCCAAGATTCGAACACCCCTCAAACAACTCAAGGACAGAAAATTGTGACTCATATCTGCTGCTTATGTAAAGTTGCTTGTCATTGGTTCGTTCTTGAGTGTATGGACTGAAACAACTGACCCAAAAACACCCTAACACATTCTAAATTATGCCTAGAAGAAGCCATGTGTGCCTGGAACCTGAGCAACTCCCTGAAAGCAACAAAATACACCCAAACCGTGACATTGAAAACAATGAAGCCGAGAACTTTTGTGCAGATTTTTGCTTGGACATTTGCTGTCATTTTCGTGACGTTGTTTGAATCATGCATATATAATGGTTTAAAAATATCTATAGGACTTAATTGAAGAGAAAAGAAACAATATATACATACCTGGAAATTTGTTTTGACAAAACAAATCAAAACGACAACACGACGCGACGGGATCAGAGTTGAGGATTCTTTTCTTTCTTACTTTTCCTGCTGCTGTTCTTACGATTTTCTCAGCTGATTCTTCTGCTAATTTTCGAGCATATGGATGTAGGAAATGTAGGTAATGAGGGTGAATGATATAGGAGATGTTAAAGGTGCTATAATATGCATTTAGTTTGGGAGTTACAAGTCGAATTTGAATGGTTTTGCATTGGTTCTCATTCCTATGTTGTATCTGTTCTTATTCTTTTACTTCACAATTTCAGTAGCCTTTCTTCTGATTTTTTTCGAGTATATGGGATGAAGAAATGTTATGTAATGGAGGATTTAAAGGTACCATAATATGTATTAAGTTTAGGGAGGTTACAAGTGAATGCTTTGAATGAAATTTGAAATGCTTTCTTGTTGCCGTTGGGTATTGCTTCGAATCCTTGCTGCATTTTCTAGTTAATTTGCTAGGTAATTAGTTGAGGAAAATGAAGTGTAATATTGTTTTTAATTAGTGAATTAAAATGATCAAAGGAATGAACACATCATGAAGTCTCATTATAGGTACTTTGAACGGAAAAGTTACTACACCTTTGAATTGTATTGACCAAATTCCAACTTATTTTGAATGGTATTTTATGGTTTAAATTTGCATTTTAATTGTTTAAGATTTTAAACCTCCAATATATATATTGTAATGCATTAACCAATTAATTTAGTTTAGAGTCTTGCATGGCATTCATGACTTCAAATTTAAATGTTTAAAGGCTATGTTTACTTTCTTGAATATTTTATACCTAGATTAATTCACCTTCATTTGTTCACATATTTTAATTTAAGCCTTAATTAAATATTGAATCTAAAAGAATTTCTTGAACAACTTAGCTCGAATTAATTTAAATTAAATTTAAGAATATATTTCTTAGTATTAATCTTATTTCTAATTTCCAAACTCCGGTCCGACCTCGCGTATTTATCTTAAAAAAATAAAACTAAACATCTACTTTTAAAATAATTACAACATTTCATATTTATATAAAATATTCATTTTTAATTTAAATAGTAGCAATTATGCATGGCTTATACGTAATCTGATTTTCGGGTTCTACAACTCTCCCCCCTTAAAAGAATTTCGTCCCCGAAATTAAAACTTACCGAATAACTCGGGATAACGACTCCTCATCTCTGGCTCAGATTTCCACGTAGCTTCCTCCTCCGAATTATTCAGCCACTTGACTTTCACTGGCTTGACCATTTTGTTCCGAAGCCTTTTCTATTGGCTGTCTAGGATTTGCACTGGTCATTCCTCATAAGACAAGTTCGGAATGAGCTGTAACGGTTCAAATTTCAAGACATGCGATGGATTCGCCATATACTTCCTCAACATGGAGACGTGAAACACGTTGTGTACTCCGGCCAGATTCAGTAAAAGAGCAACACGATAAGCTAACGTAGCAACTCGGTCGAGGATCTCAAATGGTCCAATGAATCTCGGACTGAGCTTTCCTTTCTTCCCGAACCGCATGACGCCTTTCATCGGTGCTATCTTCACGAAAACATGGTCACCAACAGCAAACTCTAAATCTCTCCTTCTCTGATCCGCATAACTCTTCTGTCTACTCTGAGCAGTCCTCATCCTATCACGGATCTTGACTACTACATCAGCAGTCTGCTGCACAATCTCCGAACCCAATTCTGCTCTCTCCCCTACTTCATCCCAATGAATAGGCGATCTACACTTACGATCGTACAGTGCTTCATATGGCGCCATACCTATAGACGACTGAAAAATTTTGTTATAGGTAAACTCCACCAATGGCAACTTTGATTCCCAACTCCCGGAGAAATCGAGAACACATGCACGGAGAAGATCCTCCAAAATCTGGATAACTCGCTCGGACTGACCATCTGTCTGTGGGTGGAAAGCTGTGCTAAACAACAACTTCATACCCATAGCTGAATGCAGACTCTTCCAAAACGATGAAGTGAATCTATGATCTCGGTCAGACACTATAGAAACGGGAATACCATGAAGTCTGACGATCTTTCGGATATATAACTCTGCATATTGGATCATGGAGAAAGTCGTATTAATAGGCAAGAAATGAGCTGACTTCCTAAGACGATCAACAATCACCCATATAGCATTCGACCATCTGACTGACTTCGGTAGACCGACAACAAAGTCCATGGTGACATTCTCCCACTTCCGTTCAGGAATAGGAAGAGGCTTGAGCATGCCTGCTGGTCTCTGATGCTCCGCTTTCACTAGCTGACATGTCAGACACTCGGATACAAATCGTCTGATATCTCTCTTCATTCCTGGCCACCAATATAATAACTGCAGGTCTTTGCACATCTTCGTACTCCCAGGATGAATAGAGCACGACGACATATGGGCCTCAGCTAAAATATCTGCTCGAATAAAATCGCTGTTAGGAACCCATATTCTGTCTAGATATCTGACAATACCGTCTCTAACTGTGTACAAGATACTGCCCTTGGCTTCATCTCTCTGTCTCCACTTAGCCAACTGCTTGTCTGCTAACTGCCCACTGCGAATACGGTCTAGGAGAGAAGACTGGATCGTCAAAGTAGATAGACGTGGAACTCTACCTCGAGGATATGTCTCCAGATCAAACCTCTGCATCTCAAACTGAAGAGGTCTCGAAACCACCAAATGAGCCATCCCTGCGACTTTCCTGCTCAACGCGTCTGCAACTACATTGGCTTTGCCAGAATGATAGCTAATGTCACATTCATAGTCCTTCACTAGCTCCAACCAACGCCTCTGCCGCATATTCAACTCTTTCTGTGTAAAGAAGTATTTGAGAATTTTGTGGTCCGTGAAGATCTTGCACTTCTCTCCGTACAAATAATGCCTCCAAATCTTCAATGCAAATACTACGGCTGCCAACTCTAGATCATGGGTAGGATAATTCTTCTCATTAATCTTCAACTGACGAGAAGCATATGCTATCACCTTCCCATGCTGCATCAATACTGCGCCTAACCCGAGTTTCGAAGCATCGGTATACAGAACAAAATCTCCGGGTCCCGAAGGCATGGCCAACATCGGTGCTGAAATAAGCTTGCTTCAATGTATTAAAGCTCTTCTGACATTCCTCGCTCCACACATACTTAACATTCTTCTTCATCAATGACGTGAGTAGAACTGCGTTGGAGGAGAATCCCCAAATAAACTTCCGATAGTATCCTGCTAGCCCAAGGAAACTACGATCTATGATGCATTTTGTGGCACAACCCAATCTCTGACTGCTGCAACTTTCGCCGGGTCTACCTCAATACCGTTGCTAGAAACGACGTGGCCTAAGAACGCCACCTTCTCTAACCAGAACTCGCACTTGCTGAACATTGCGAATAAATTGTGCTTTTGTAGGGTCTTCAATACTGTGGTCAGATGTCTGCTGTGATCCTCTTGATTCTTTGAGTAGACGAGAATGTCGTCTATGAATACTATCACAAACTGATCAAGATACGGATGAAATACGCGATTCATGAGATCCATGAAGATCGCTAGCGCATTCGTCAAACCGAACGGCATCACAAGGAACTCGAAGTAGCCATAACGAGTCCTAAAAGAAGTCTTGAGAACATCAGCGTCTTTCACTCTCAACTGATGATAACCAGAACGCAGATCAATCTTGGAGATTACTGAAGCTCCCTGCAACTGATCAAATAAATCTTCAATCCTCGGGAGTGGGTATTTGTTCTTCACTGTAACTCTGTTCAACTCCCGGTAATCAATGCAGAGCCTCATCGAACCATCATTTTTCTTCACAAACAAGACCGGTGCGCCCCATGGCGAAAAGCTCGGGCGAATGAACTCTTTTTCAAGAAGTTCCTGAATCTGTTTCTTGAGTTTTGCCATCTCTGTCGGTGCTAATCGGTATGGTGCTTTCGATATCGGTGTGGTACCTGGCATAAGGTCAATAGAAAATTCCACATTTCGCACAGGTGGTAAACCAGAGACGTCATCAGGAAAAACGTCCAGAAAGTCCCGTACAATAGGAACATTGGATGCTGACTGTTTGGGCGTCTCGGGACAGATACAAGAGTAGCTAGAAATGCTCGGCACCCTCGATGCATGAGTTTCCTAGCCTGGACGCAAGATATCATACACTGTAAATTAAAATACCTGTCTGGCTCGAATAAGAATTGTTCCATCCCAGGCGGTCGGAGGAGAACAGATCTCCGCTGGAAATGAATCAAAACTCTGTTCCTCAATAGCCAGTCCATCTCCAGAATGATATCAAATTCTGGTCGGCAGAACGATAAGATCCGCATACATGAGATTACCATGAAGTTCAAGGTCTATATCTCGGATCACATTAGTAGTTGTCATCTCCTCTCCAGAAGGCAATGCTACTGAATACGCTATGTCTAGCCCAATTGTCTTGATCTTGAGAGAATTTGCAAAGGTTTTTGAAATGAATTAATGAGTAGCCCCTGAATCTATCAAGGCTTTCGTAGCTGAACCGGCTATAAAGATTCTCCCTGAAAGATTAGAATATTATGCTAAACCCAATAGTTTTACAAGAACTATGCTTATAGGCAGACAAAGGACAAAGTTCTTCTAACCTAAATTCCCGTAGCTAACACTGATTATAACATGCAATCCTATCATAAATTCTAAGTTCAAAATCTTAACCCAAAACATTAAACTTCAAATACAACTTAAAGATTTAGGATACCTGTCATGAGCATCGTCTCCGGGTTAGTCTCCGCAGCATGAAGAGCAAAAACTCTGCCTTGGGTAGGCAGATTCTTCTGAGGGCAATTATTCAATATGTGGTCAGTACTACCACATTTGTAACACTTTCCCGAACCATACATACAAGTCCCAGCATGACGACGCGAGCACTTGGCACAGACTGGATACTCCACTGTCCTCGGGACTGCTCTTCCCTGCTGTTGCTGCTGCGGCCCTCTGTTCGTAGGTGGCCTGTGGAACTGTCTCTTATTCTGGTGCTCCGGCTGAGGGGGACGGTGTGGTGCCTGAAATGGTCGTTTACCCTGGCGATCGTGCTCAATATCCTGCTGGTCCTGCTATGCAGCTAGAGCTCTTGAAACAGCAACATCACAGGTAGTAGGGCCTGCCACCCTTAACATCACGGCGCAAGATCGGCCGTAGACCATTCAGAAAATGCCTCAATTTAGCTCCAGCATCATTAGCAATTAGGGGTACAAAATGAAATCCCCTCTCGAACTTACAGATGAACTCCGTAACAGTTAAATCTCCCGGCCTCAGGGTCATGAACTCCGTGGTCAACCTCGAACGCACCTCTTCAATAAAATATTTAGAGTAGAATACCTCTGTGAAGCGCGCCCAGCTCAAAGTAGTCAAATCCAAAGCCACTGATGCTCCTTTCCACCATAGGCGAGCGTCTCCTCCGAACAGATAGGTCGCACATCGAACCCTATCTCCATCTTCAAGCCCCATAAACTCAAAAATAACCTCAAGGGACTTAATCCAGCCCTCGGAAGCCATAGGATCGGACGTCCCTAAGAACTCCTTTGGTCGCATCTTCATGAACCGCTCATAGATTGCTTCCGGTCCCGTTTGTCTGGCTCCCACTGTATTGTTCCCCGCAAACTGTGCGAAGAACTGAGTCTCCTAGCTAGCATCTGGGTATTCATGTCTGGTGGAGGGGGTGGTGGCAAATCTCTCTCCTCGTTCTCCCCTTGTCTCTGATCCTGACCGTCCTCATGACGGCGCTCATCATCACCTCTTGGGCGTCCAACACGGCGTCTAGGAGGCATGTTGTTCCATAATTATAACCCATACGTAACCAACATGCATAATTCACTATTTCTTTAAATTTAATTAAATAATGCATAATCGTAATCTTGACATAAAATCTTTCATGCAATCATTATGTAAAAATATTTCAAGCTTTAAAATAAATGCGTAATCGTAAAACTTACAGACCGAAGACGTGACTTCATGAGCTTCTCGAGAGCAGTAGTAGTACAACCCTTTACAAGATCATAGGCTCTGACACCAACTGTAAAGGCCCGTATTTCGTATTCATATTTTTGCGGAATTATTAAAAATTTTCTAAATAATTAATCATCTTGCCAAATTTATAAAATAAACATGTAAATAATTTTAACTTTAAAATAACAGCGGAAGTAAATAAAATTTTCTAGCAACAATTTAAAAATAATCCAACGTAAACAACAATTTATAAATAATCCAACGTATTAAAACTGAGTTTGAATAATAAAAGATGCATAAACTAAATCATGAGGTCCTCAGGGTTTACTACTGTTGTCCCAAGATCGCTCACTTGTCTCCGCCCGCAATCTCAGCCTCATCAATACCTACAACAATCAAGTCTAGTGAGTCTAAAGACTCAACATGTATATATCGTGAATAACAAGTAATATATACCATAAAACCGCATGCAATGTAAAAATAAAGTATCGTAAAGCGTACGGTGAAAATCGTATCATGAATAATTATATCTACGTGCATATCTGAAAATCATACGTAAAAGCTTTGCTCAATAGAGCTCTGTCATAACATATCATAATATTCTGGTAGAGATAATGTTTCTAAGCAAGTGGCCCATAACATAACGTAAAAGCCTGATCAGACTAAACCACAGTATACTGGGCGGTAGAGATCAATCACAGCCCTTGGACTGGATGTCCATACCAATACATAATCATAAACCGGTCATAAGTTATCGGGCGGAGAGGTCCTCGGTTGCGCCTACCGACTTCCAAACCCATAAGCATAAGGTGGCCACAAGACATATAGCATATATCTCAAAAATAAACAATTTATATATTTATGCACGTAATATCATTATAATCTTATTTTTACCGGATGAGTTGAATCGTTCCCAGGCTTGCTGCGACTTAATTCTAAGTATGTGACACATGCAATAAATCTTAACTTGACAAAAACTTAACAATAGAAAAAAAAAGAGACGATTCGGACCAACAACTTGATTTTTGACCATGGCTTTGTATCAACCCGAACCAACATTAAACCGACGTTTAACCATGATTAAAAATACCCCAAACATACTGAAAAATATGCATAATAACTGTAAAACACGAAAATAGGTGAAAGGAATCCAAAAACATAAAACACTCTTTCGAGAGTCCTTTTGGCACCTTTCACCGTAAATTCTCGTACGACCTCTAAACTCGACCAAATCACAAACGGCCAAAAACATGACTTTCCTAACTCATTAGGGTAGTGTCCAGTCCGAGTCCATGGGCTAAAATCCAACCAAGAACTCAAACCACCACCAAAACCGTGACCCAAAGCTGCTGTCAAAAAGCAGAAAATACAGCTGTGGAAGCTTGCTTGTTTGTGGAGCAAACTCTGAAAATAATGGCCAAGGGCTTGAACCACCGCCCAATGGACTCTTACCAACATCCTAAGGTATGGCTTGGACCATGGCTAAGGGCTAGAAGCCAACCACAATCCAAGGAAACACCTAGGACAATTACAGCATACCAACCGAGAGCACCACTTGCTGGATAGTGTGTTGTATTGAACCATTTTACTGTCTCGTCTCGTTCCAAGGGCCATTTTATCGACCATGGCTAGATATAGACATGATGGAGTGTTGTATAACCATGGCTACAGGCTAGGAGCCAACCATAATCCAAGCAACACACCCCAAAACCGAAACCCACTCACACAGAAAATGAAAAAAACCGAATTGCACTTGTGTTGTTGTTGTGAAATTCTGATGGATCCATGTACCAAGCTTGGAAAGGACACCTTGGTCACGTCCTAGACATGTTAAGGGAGTGTTCTAACCGTGGCTACAGTCCCTAGGACAGCCAAGATTCGAACACCCCTCAAACAACTCAAGGACAGAAAATTGTGACTCATATCTGCAGCTTATGTAAAGTTGCTGTCATTGCTTCGTTCTTGAGTGTATGGACTAAAACAACTGACCCAAAAACACCCTAACACATTCTAAATTATGCCTAGAAGCATCCATGTGTTCCTGGAACCGAGCAACTCCCTGAAAGCTACAAAACACACCCAAACCGTGACATTGAAAACAAAGATGCCGAGAACTTTTGTGCAGATTTTTGCTTGGACATTTGCTGTCATTTTCGTGACGTTGTTTGAATCATGCATATATAATGGTTTAAAAATATCTATAGGACTTGATTGAAGAGAAAAAAAAACAATTTATACATGCCTGGAAATTTGTTTTGACAAAACAAATCAAAACGACAACACGACGCGACGGGATCGGAGTTGAGGATTCTTTTCTTTCTTACTTTTCCTGCTGCTGTTCTTATGATTTTCTCAGCTGATTCTTCTTCTAATTTTCGAGCATATGGATGTAGGAAATGTAGGTAATGAGGGTGAATGATATAATAGATGTTAAAGGTGCTATAATATGCATTTAGTTTGGGAGTTACAAGTCGAATTTGAATGGTTTTGCATTGGTTCTCATTCCTATGCTGTATCTGTTCGTATTCTTTTACTTCACAATTTCAGTATTCTTTCTTCTGATTTTTTTCGAGTATATGGGATGAAGAAATGTTATGTAATGGAGGTGTTAAAGGTACCATAATATGTATTAAGTTTGGAAGGTTACAAGTGAATGCTTTGAATGAAATTTGAAATGCTTTCTTGTTGCCGTTGGGTATTGCTTCGAATCCTTGCTGCATTTTCTAGTTAATTTTCTAGGTAATTAGTTGAGGAAAATGAGGTGTAATATTGTTTTTAATTAGTGAATTAAAATGATCAAAGGAATGAACACACCATGAAGTCTCATTATAGGTATTTTGAAAGGAAAAGTTACTACACCTTTGAATTGTATTGACCAAATTCCAACTTATTTTAAATGGTATTTTATGGTTTAAATTTGCATTTTAATTGTTTAAGATTTTAAACCTCCAATATATATATTGTAATGCATTAACCAATTAATTTAGTTTAGAGTCTTGCATGGCATTCATGACTTCAAATTTAAATGTTTAAAGGCTATTTTTACTTTCTTGAATATTTTATACCTAGATTAATTCACCTTCATTTGTTCACATATTTTAATTTAAGCCTTAATTAAATATTGAACCTAAAAGAATTTATTTAACAACTTAGCTCAAATTAATTTAAATGAATCTTAAAACATTCTATTTCTTTAAATTAAATTATTCTTTTACTTAAATTAAATTTAAGAATATATTTCTTAGTATTAATCTTATTTCTAATTTCCAAACTCCGGTTCGACCTCGCGTATTTATCTTAAAAAAATAAAACTAAACATCTACTTTTAAAATAATTAGAACATTTCATATTTATATAAAATATTCATTTTTAATTTAAATAGTAGCAATTATGCATGGCTTATACGTAATCTGATTTTCGGGTTCTACAACTCTCCCCCCCTTAAAAGAATTTCGTCCCCGAAATTAAAACTTACTGAATAACTCGGGATAACGACTCCTCATCTCCGGCTCAGATTCCCACGTAGCTTCATCCTCCGAATGATTGAGCCACTTGACTTTCACTAGTTTGACCATTTTGTTCCGAAGCCTTTTATATTGGCTGTTTAGGATTTGCACTGGTCTTTCCTCATAAGACAAGTTCGGAGTGAGCTGTAACGGTTCAAATTTCAAGACATGCGATGGATTCCCCATATACTTCCTCAACATAGAGACGTGAAACACGTTGTGTACTCCGGCCAGATTCGGCGGAAGAGCAACACAATAAGCTAACGTCCCAACTCGGTCGAGGATCTCAAATGGTCCAATGAATCCCGAACTGAGCTTTCCTTTCTTCCCGAACCGCATGACGCCTTTCATCGGTGCTATCTTCACGAAAACATGGTCACCAACAGCAAACTCTAAATCTCTCATTCTCTGATCCGCATAACTCTTCTGTCTACTTTGAGCAGTCCTCATCCTTTCACGGATCTTGACTACTACATCAGTAGTCTGCTGCACAATCTCCGGACCCAATTCTGCTCTCTCCCCTACTTCATCCCAATGAATAGGCGATCTACACTTACGACCGTACAGTGCTTCATATGGCGCCATACCTATAGACGACTGAAAACTGTTGTTATAGGTAAACTCCACCAATGGCAACTTTGATTCCCAACTCCCGGAGAAATCGAGGACACATGCACGGAGAAGATCCTCCAAAATCTGGATAACTCTCTCGGACTGACTATCTGTCTGTCGGTGGAAAGTTGTGCTAAACAACAACTTCGTACCCATAGCTGAATGCAGACTCTTCCAAAACGATGAAGTGAATCTAGGATCCAGGTCAGACACTATAGAAACGGGAATACCATGAAGTCTGACGATCTCTCGGATATATAACTCTGCATACTGGATCATGGAGAAAGTCGTCTTAATAGGCAAGAAATGAGCTGACTTCGTAAGACGATCAACAATCACCCATATAGCATTCGACCCTCTGACTGACTTCGGCAGACCGACAACAAAGTCCATGGTGACATTCTCCCACTTCCATTCAGGAATAGGAAGAGGCTTGATCATGCCTGCTGGTCTCTGATGCTCCGCTTTCACTAGCTGACAGGTCAGACACTCGGATACAAATTGTCTGATATCTCTCTTCATTCCTGGCCACCAATATAATAATTGCAGGTCTTCGTACATCTTCGTACTCCCAGGATGAATAGAGTACGACGACATATGGGCCTCAGCTAAAATATCTGCTCGAATAAAATCGCTGTTAAGAACCCATAATCTGTCTAGATATCTGACAATACCGTCTCTAACTGTGTACAAGATACTGCCCTTGGCTTCATCTCTCTGTCTCCACTTAGCCAACTGCTCGTCTGCTAACTGCCCACTGCGAATACGGTCTAGGAGAGAAGACTGGATCGTCAAAGTAGATAGACGTGGAACTCTACCTCGAGGATATGTCTCCAGATCAAACCTCTGCATCTCAAACTGAAGAGGTCTCGAAACCACCAAATGAGCCATCGCTGCGACTTTCCTGCTCAACGCGTCTGCAACTACATTGGCTTTGCCAGGATGATAGCTAATGTCACAGTCATAGTACTTCACTAGCTCCAACCAACGCCTCTGCCGCATATTCAACTCTTTCTGTGTAAAGAAGTATTTGAGACTTTTGTGGTCGGTGTAGATCTGGCACTTCTCTCCGTACAAATAATGCCTCCAAATCTTCAATGAAAATACTACGGCTGCCAACTCTAGATCATGGGTAGGATAATTCTTCTCATGAATCTTCAACTGACGAGAAGCATATGCTATCACCTTCCCATGCTGCATCAATACTGCGCCTAACTCGAGTTTCGAAGCATCGGTATACAGAACAAAATCTCCGGGTCCTTGAAGGCATGGCCAACACCGGTGCTGAAATAAGAGCTTGCTTCAATGTATCGAAGCTCTTCTGACATTCCTCGCTCCACACATACTTAACATTCTTCTTCGTCAATGACGTGAGTGGAACTGCGATGGAGGAGAATCCCCGAATAAACTTTCCAATAGTATCCTGCTAGCCCAAGGAAACTACGGATCTATGATGCATTTTGTGGCACAACCCAATCTCTGACTGCTGCAACTTTCGCCGGGTCTACCTCAATACCGTTGCTAGAAACGACGTGGCCTAAGAACGCCACCTTCTCTAACCAGAACTCGCACTTGCTGAACTTTGCGAATAACTTGCGCTTTTGTAGGGTCTGCAATACTGTGGTCAGATGTCTGCTGTGATCATCTTGATTCTTTGAGTAGACGAGAATGTCGTCTATGAATACTATCACAAACTGATCAAGATACGGCTGAAATACGCGATTCATGAGATCCATGAAGATCGCTGGCGCATTCGTCAAACCGAACGGCATCACAAGGAACTCGAAGTAGCCATAACGAGTCCTAAAAGCAGTCTTGAGAACATCAGCGTCTTTCACTCTCAGCTGATGATAACCAGAACGCATATCAATCTTGTAGAATACTGAAGCTCTCTGCAACTGATCAAATAAATCTTCAATCCTCGGGAGTGGGTATTTATTCTTCATTGTAACTCTGTTCAACTCCCGGTAATCAATGCAGAGCCTCATCGAACCATCATTTTTCTTCACAAACAAGACCGGTGCGCCCCATGGCGAAAAGCTCGGGCGAATGAACTCTTTGTCAAAAAGTTCCTGAATCTGTTTCTGGAGTTCTGCCATCTCTGTCGGTGCTAATCGGTATGGCGCTTTCGATATCGGTGTTGTACCTGGCATAAGCTCAATAGAAAATTCCACCTTTCGCACAGGTGGTAAACCAGAGACGTCATCAGGAAAAACGTCTAGAAAGTCCCGGACAATAGGAACATCGGATGCTGACTGTTTGGCGTCTCGGGAACAGATACAAGAGTAGCTAGAAATGCTCGGCACCCTCGATGCATGAGTTTCCTAGCCTGGACGCAAGATATCATACGCGGTAAATTAAAATACCTGTCTGGCTCGAATAAGAATTGTTCCATCCCAGGTGGTCGGACGAGAACAGATCTCCGCTGGAAATCAATCAAAACTCTGTTCCTCAATAGCCAGTCCATCCCCAGAATGATATCAAATTCTGGCATCGGCAGAACGATAAGATCCGCATACACGAGATTACCATGAAGTTCAAGGTCTATATCTCGGATCACATTAGTAGCTGTCATCTTCTCTCCAGAAGGCAATGCTACTGAATACGCTATGTCTAGCCCAATTGTCTTGATCTTGAGAGAATTTGCAAAGGTTTCTGAAATGAATGAATGAGTAGCCCCTGAATCTATCAAGGCTTTCGTAGCTGAACCGGCTATAAAGATTCTCCCTGAAAGATTGGAATATTATGCTAAACCCAATAGTTTTACAAGAACTACGCTTATAGACAGACAAAGGTCAAAGTTCTTCTAACCTAAATTCTCGTAGCTAACACTGATTAGAACATGCAATCCTATCGTAAATTCTAAGTTCAAAATCTTAACCCAAAACATTAAACTTCAAATACAACTTAAAGATTTAGGATACCTGTCATGAGCATCGTCTCCGGGTTAGTCTCCGCAGCATGAAGAGCAAAAACTCTGCCTTGGGTAGGCAGATTCTACTGAGGGAAATTCTTCAATATGTGGTCAGTACTACCACATTTGTAACACTTTCCCGAACCATACATACAAGTCCTAGCATGATGACGTGAGCACTTGGCACAGACTGGATACTCTACTATACTCGGTACTGCTCTTCCCTGCTGTTGCTGCTGCGGCCCTCTGTTCCTGGGTGGCCCATGGAACTGTCTCTTATTCTGGTGCTGTGGCTGAGGGGGACGGTGTGGTGCCTGAAATGGTCGTTTACCCTGGCGATCGCGCTCAATATCCTGCTCGGTCCTGCTCTGCAGCTAGAGTTCTGGAAACAGCAACATTATAGGTAGTAGGTCCTGCCACCCTAACATCACGACGCAAGATCGGCCGTAGACCATTCAGAAAATGCCTCAATTTAGCTCCAGCATCATTAGCAATTAGGGGTACAAAATGACATCCCCTCTCGAACTTACGGATGAACTCCATAACAGTTAAATCTCCCTGCCTTAGGGTCATGAACTCCGTGGTCAACCTCGAACGCACCTCTTCAATAAAATATTTAGAGTAGAATACCTCTGTGAAGCGCGCCCAGCTCAAAATAGTCAAATCCAAAGCCACTGATCCTCCTTCCCACCATAGGCGAGCGTCTCCTCCGAACAGATAGGTCGCACATCGAACCCTATCTCCATCTTCAAGCCCCATAAACTCGAAAATAACCTCAAGGGACTTAATCCTGCCCTCGGCAGCCATAGGATCGGACATCCCTAAGAACTTCTTTGGTCGCATCTTCATGAACCGCTCATAGATTGCCTCCGGTCCCGTTTGTCTGGCTCCCACTGTAGTGTTCCCCGCAAACTGTGCGAAGAATTGAGTCATCCTAGCTAGCATCTGGGTATTCATATCTGGTGGAGGGGGTGGTGGCAAATCTCTCCCCTCGTTCTCCCCTTGTCTCTGATCCTCACCGTCCTCATGACGGCGCTCATCATCACCTCTCGGGCGTCCAACACGGCGTCTAGGAGGCATGCGGTTCCATAATTATAACCCACTACGTAACCAACATGCATAATTCCAATATTTCTTTAAATTTAATTAAATAATGCATAATCGTAATCTTGACATAAAATCTTTCATGCAATCATTATGTAAAAATATTTCAAGCTTTAAAATAAATGCGTAATCGTAAAACTTACAGACCGAAGACGTGACTTCATGAGCTTCTCGAGAGCAGTAGTAGTACAACCCTTTACAAGATCATAGGCTCTGACACCAACTGTAAAGGCCCGTATTTCGTATTCATATTTTTGCGGAATTATTAAAAATTTTCTAAATAATTAATCATCTTGCCTCATTTATAAAATAAACATGTAAATAATTTTAACTTTAAAATAACAGCGGAAGTAAATAAAATTTTCTAGCAACAATTTAAAAATAATCCAATGTAATCAACAATTTATAAATAATCCAACGTATTAAAACTGAGTTTGAATAATAAAAGATGCATAAACTAAATCATGAGGTCCTCGGGTTTACTACTGTTGTCCCAAGATCGCTCACTGGTCTCCGCCCGTAGTCTCAGCCTCATCACTACCTACAACAATCAAGTCTAGTGAGTCTAAAGACTCAACATGTATATATCAGTGAATAACAAGTAATATATACCATAATACCGCATGAAACGTAAAAATAAAAAATCGTAAAGCGTACGATGAAAATCGTATCATGAATAATTATATCTACGTGCATATCTGAAAATCATACGTAAAACCTTTGCTCAATAGAGCTCTGTCATAACATATCATAATTTTCTGGTAGAGATAATGTTTCTAAGCAAGTGGCCCATAACATAGCGTAAGCGTCTGATCAGACTAAACCACAGTATACTGGGCGGTAGAGATCAATCATAGCCCTTCGACTGGATGTCCATACCAATACATAATCATAAACCGGTCGTAAGTCACCGGGCGGAGAGGTCCTCGGTTGCGCCTACCGACTTCCAAACCCATAAGCATAAGGTGGCCACAAGACATATAGCATATATCTCAAAAATAAACATTTTATATTTTTATGCACGTAATATCATTATAACCTTATTTTTACCGGATGAGTTGAATCGTTCCCAGGCTTGCTGTGACTTAATTCTAATATGTGACACATGCAATAAATCTTAACTTGACAAAAACTTAACAATAGAAAAAAAACGAGACGATTCGGACCAACAACTTGATTTTTGACCATGGCTTCGTGCCAACCCGAACCAACATTAAACTGACATTTAACCATGATTATAAATACCCCAAACATACTGAAAAATATGCATAATAACTGTAAAACACGAAAATAGGTGAAAGGAATCAAAAAACATAAAACACTCTTTCGAGAGTCATTTTGGCACCTTTCACCGTAAATTCTCGTACGACCTCTAAACTCGACCAAATCACAAACGGCCAAAAACATGACTTTCCTAACTCATTAGGGTAGTGTCTAGTCCGAGGTAATGGGCTAAAAGCCAACCAAGAACTTAAACCACCACCAAAACCGTGACCCAAAGCTGCTGTCAAAAAGCAGAAAATACAGCTGTGGAAGCTTTCTTTTTTGTGGAGCAAACTCTGAAAATAATGGCCAAGGGCTTGAACCACCGCCAAAAGACTCTTACCAACATCCTAAGGCATGGCTTGGACCATGGCTAAGGGCTAGAAGCCAACCACAATCCAAGGAAACACCTAGGACAATACAGCATACCAACCGAGAGCACCACTTGCTGCATAGTGTGTTGTATTGAACCATTTTACTATCTTGTCTCGTTCCAAGGGCCATTTTATAGACCATGGCTCGATCTAGACATGATGGAGTGTTGTATGAACCATGGCTACAGGCTAGGAGCCAACCATAATCCAAGCAACACACCATAAAACCGAAACCCACTCACACAGAAAATGAAAAAAACCGAATTGCACTTGTGTTGTTGTTGTGAAATTCTGATGGATCCGTTTACCAAGCTTGGAAAGGACACCTTGGTCACGTCCTAGACATGCTAAGGGAGTGTTATAACCGTGGCTACAGTCCCTAGGACAGCCAAGATTCGAACACCCCTCAAACAACTCAAGGACAGAAAATTGTGACTCATTTCTGCAGCTTATGTAAAGTTGCTGTCATTGCTTCGTTCTTGAGTGTATGCACTGAAACAACTGACCCAAAAACACCCTAACACATTCTAAATTATGCCTAGAAGCAGCCATGTGTGCCTGTAACCGAGCAACTCCCTGAAAGCAACAAAACACACCCAAACCGTGACATTGAAAACAAAGAAGCCGCGAACTTTTGTGCAGATTTTTGCTTGGACATTTGCTGTCATTTTCGTGACGTTGTTTGAATCATGCATATATAATGGTTTAAAAATATCTATAGGACTTGATTGAAGAGAAAAGAAACAATATATACATGCCTGGAATTTGTTTTGACAAAACAAATCAAAACGACAACACGACGCGACGGGATCGGAGTTGAGGATTCTTTTCTTTTTTACTTTGCCTGCTGCTGTTCTTATGATTTTCTCAGCTGATTCTTCTTCTAATTTTCGAGCATATGGATGTAGGAAATGTAGGTAATGAGGATGAATGATATAGGAGATGCTAAAGGTGCTATAATATGCATTTAGTTTGGGAGTTACAAGTCGAATTTGAATGGTTTTGCATTGGTTCTCATTCCTATGATGTATCTGTTCTTATTCTTTTACTTCACAATTTCAGTAGCCTTTCTTCTGATTTTTTTCGAGTATATGGGATGAAGAAATGTTATGTAATGGAGGTGTTAAAGGTACCATAATATGTATTAAGTTTGGGAGGTTACAAGTGAATGCTTTGAATGAAATTTGAAATGCTTTCTTGTTGCCGTTGGGTATTGCTTCGAATCCTTGCTGCATTTTCTAGTTAATTTGCTAGGTAATTAGTTGAGGAAAATGAGGTGTAATATTGTTTTTAATTAGTGAATTAAAATGATCAAAGGAATGAACACACCATGAAGTCTCATTATAGGCACTTTGAAAGGAAAAGTTACTACACCTTTGAATTGTATTGACCAAATTCCAACTTATTTTGAATGGGGTATTTTATGGTTTAAATTTGCATTTTAATTGTTTAAGATTTTAAACCTCCAATATATATATTGTAATGCATTAACCAATTAATTTAGTTTAGAATCTTGCATGGCATTCATGACTTCAAATTTAAATGTTTAAAGGCTGTGTTTACTTTCTTGAATATTTTATACCTAGATTAATTCACCTTCATTTGTTCACATATTTTAATTTAAGCCTTAATTAAATATTGAACCTAAAAGAATTTATTTAACAACTTAGCTCGAATTAATTTAAATGAATCTTAACACATTCTATTTCTTTAAATTAAATTATTCTTTGACTTAAATTAAATTTAAGAATATATTTCTTAGTAATAATCTTATTTCTAATTTCCAAACTCCGGTCCGACCTTGCGTATTTATCTTAAAAAAATAAAACTAAACATCTACTTTTAAAATAATTAGAACATTTCATATTTATATAAAATATTCATTTTTAATTTAAATAGTTGCAACTATGCATTGCTTATACGTAATATGATTTTCGGGTTTTACAGGCCACTTCTGTAGCACCTCTATTTTTGCTGGATCAACAGCTAAACCATCCTTCGAGACAACATGACCTAAAAAAGAAATTTGCTCCAACCAGAACTCATATTTCTTCAACTTAGCATACAGCCTTTTCTCTCTCAACAACTGAAGAACAACTCTGAGGTGCTCTGCCTGAAGCTCTCTGGTCTTGAAAAAATCAATATATCATCGATGAAAACAATGACAAAGCTATCCAAATACGGCTTGAACACCCGGTTCATAAGATCCATGAAAACTGAAGGAGCATTAGTCAGACAGAACGACATAACAAGAAATTCGTAATGACCATACCTGGTCCGGAAAGCCGTCTTAGGGATATCAGACTCCCTAACTTTCAACTGATAATAGCCAGATCGCAGATTCAATCTTCGAAAACACTGTAGCCCCATGCAGCTGATCAAAAAGATCATCTATTCGTGGCAACGGATATTTATTCTTAATCGTCACTTTGTTGATTTCTCTGTAATCAATGCACAGCTGCAAAGACCCATCTTTCTTCTTGACGAAAAGAACCGGAGCTCCCCAAGATGAAGAACTTGGTCGTATGAAACCTTTATCTAATAGATCTTGCAATTGCAGTCTTCAATTCTTTCATCTCTGTCGGGGCCATTCTGTACGGAGCCTTAGAAATAGGAACCGTACCCGGAACTAGATCAATCACAAACTCTATATCTCTGTCCGGCGGTAAACCCGGTACATCATCCTCAAAAACATCAGAGAACTCTCTCACAACATCAATATAATCAATATTCAACTTCACAATTCTATCCATATCCATAATCGAAGCCAAAAACCCATCACAACCTCTAAACAACAACTTCTTAGCCTCAAGACATGAAATAAAAAGGATGGACCAGCGAAGTACCTGCACTGGCGAGCATACCTTCCTTATTATCATCATCTGCAAATTTCACAGTCTTGGCAACGCAATCAATCACTGCACGGTAAGTTGATAGCCAATCCATGTCAAGTATAATATCAAACGCAACCATCGGAATAACAATCAGATCGGCATAAACCACTCGCTCATCAATTTGAACATAACACGCATACATAATAGACGTCGGGCATAACACATCCCCAGAAGGCAATACAAAATTAAACTGGAGAGGAAGAACATAAGGAACTAAACCCAAAGATCTCAAAAATAGTTCAGACATAAAAGAATGAGTAGCACCTGTATCAATCAATGTCATAGCTACTCTGCCTGAAATTAAGATAGTGCTAGAGATCACAGAATAAGTATTAATACCTTCCTTCGTCATGGTTAAGATGCGACCCTGCACCTTCTCTTTACTCGAGCCTCTCGGACAGTCCTTGGCGATATGGCCTGCAGTACCACACCGGTAGCACATATGAGTACCAAACCTGGACTCACCCCTATGATGCCTACTGCACTTGGGACACAACGGCTTCTCTGGATCAAATGGGACTGTCGGTGCTTTAGAACTCGGCTCTATCTTGCCTTTCCCCTTGAAACTGCCTTTCCCTCATTGGCTCGAACCTTGACCCCTTTGAGCAATAGCCTGTTGCCTCGCCTGTCTCTCTCTAGCAATATCTTTCTCGTCTTGCTCGGCTAACAATGCTTTAGCCACAATCTCTTTAAATGTCACCACCTTAGACATATTGATGTCCCTCCTGATCTCTACTCGAAGTCCTCTAATGAAATGAGCACCCTTGTCTTTGTCATTGGAGGCAATATACGGGGAAAACAAACAACCTTCATCAAACATCAAAATGTACTCGTCAACATTCATACCTCCCTGACGAAGCTCTAAAAACTCACTCACCTTTCGAGCTCAAAGTGCATCCGGGAAATACTTGTCGTAGAAAAGATCCGTGAAATCTTGCCACTTCAATGCTGGAACATTAACACTTACCTTGGTAGCATTCCACCAAATACGTGCAACTTTAACTAGCACGAATACTGCACAACCAACTCTGTCCTTGTCTTCATACCTGAGATGATCAAATATCTCCTCAAGTGCTTTAATCCACTCTACAGCCACCAATGGATCAGTGCTTCCTGTAAACTCAGGCGGATCCATCCTCTTAAAAGCAGTAAAGATCCCATCAGTCCCAACCGCTTGAACCACTTGGCCTCTCCCTTGGCCTGTACCTTGCAAACGGAGCAACTGTTGAATCTGTTCACTGTGAACCTTGGCTTGCTCTTTCAGTAATTTGCCGAACTCGTCGAAAACTCTCGATGAGGAGCTTTCCTCACCCTCTGAAGATTTTCTCTTAGGAGGCATTAAATCCTACAATGTGCTCACATAGTACATATCAACCAATAACAATAAATAGATGTAGAAGAAGACATACCCGGACAGTTGAAAGTAGACGAAGTCATATGCATTGGTCCGAAGAACGTTGCTCTGATATCACTAAATGTAACGCCCTCGACTGATTTCATAAAATAACAGCGGAAATTGAAATAATTTACTTAGAGGAAAGAAGGATTTAAAAATTCTCTTGACATGAATACATTTTCAAAATATATACAATCAAA
This sequence comes from Primulina tabacum, assembly GCF_025594145.1. Taxonomy (NCBI): domain Eukaryota; kingdom Viridiplantae; phylum Streptophyta; class Magnoliopsida; order Lamiales; family Gesneriaceae; genus Primulina; species Primulina tabacum. Next base: position 43,423,637 of record NC_134550.1, on the reverse strand, counting down.
AGTATATACATGATCAATCAAGAGTTGCATCAAAATACAAAATATCATTTTTTATCATGTCAAAATGTTAACAAAATATCTTTCTTCCTTCCATCTCTTGTATGCATATGACATCGGCTCCAATCGACGTCCCGGCTCGTCACTCTTATCTGCATCACATGAATAACTGGAATGAGTATAAAAACTCAGCAAGTGAAACTCTTACATAACAATCTGTACATATCATACTCTGTAAAACATGAATTTGAAATCATTAAATACCATCTAATTCTTTAAACATGAATAATATAGTAGAACATGAACATAACGATGGTATTTCTCTTTTCTCTGGTGGATTAATATTTCAACAGTATCTCTGTCTCTGTACCTATATCCCATCGATGTAAATCGATTACTCTGTTGGGATATAAGCCTATGGTCGTTGATCAACTAATTGCATGCAATCTCTGACTATCTCTTTATCAATCCAATAAATCATTTGAACTCTCTCTTTGGCATTAAATTAAACACTTTGAAGACTCTTTCTCTTTTGCATTCCCTTTTTACATAATTGAGACATAAAAATGCTTCTAATATACAACAAAGTGTATCTATTCATACAATGAATCAAAAGGAAGGGAATAACATATTAAAACCATTGAAATACAATACATATACATCATGTGAGCACAAGAAAAGAATTACACTTACAACCAAAAGAAACGTTGATTCTAATCTCTTGGTACAATTCCTACAACAATAAACCATGAATTGAATTATCAACAACTTAATAATCACAAACCCATACCATAAAACCAACACAATCAAACATTTCATGGTTTCCCTCAACACCATAAACCAAGAATAACTAAAGCCACAAGATTACCTTAGCTCCTTGAACCCAAAATGATCTTGTTCTCACTACAAATACCCAACAAGATGCTTGAATCAAGGAAATAAAAGAAAGGAATTGAGAACCCTAGGTCTCCTTGAGCTGAAGAACCGAGAAGTGCAAGGAAAGAATGAGGGAAATGAACCAACTCTTGTATTATATCACTTAAATCTCGGAACACGACTTCACTGTTCATCGACCGCGGGTGCGCTACTCTTCTTACCGCAGGTACGCTAGGCATGCTGAACAACTTCCGAAAATCCAAAGGCGACGACCGTGGGTGCGCTGTCCTTCCTACCGTGGGTGCGCTGAAGGTTCTGCCCAAACACCGCGGGTGCACTTCATAATGGACCGCAGGTGCACTCTCCTCTGTAGCCAACAATATACTCTTTGCAACTAAAATCGAATCACAACGTCGCATCTTCTCATAATTTGACAACACTCTCAACATGAAAGTTGCACCACTATGTATTATCTAACCACTAAAATTGGCCTCATACCAATTGGATAAAAATACGAATTATCATGAATTAAATCGTAACGACACTACGATAAGACTACACACCATCTAAAATCAACAATACCATAAATCATAAATCCAAATTCTTAACATCTAAACTATACTTAAACATAACCAAATAGTCCATAAACATAAGAAATCTTAAACCGTACCGTTCACCAAGCTTGGATATTACAGATTAGGACATCATTAATAACAATATTACCATGGATAAGCTTACTCTTACTGAAACGTCTGCAAATTTTTTTTTTTATAAATCAGAAACTTGAAAATTACTAATTAAAAATAACTTAACATTTTCATAAATCATAATAATTTAACATTTGAAATTTCAAGTGCATAAAAATTCATAAATCGTTAACTAACTGAAAATCCTACGTCGACCTTTAAATAGATCAACTAACAATAAAGCATAAAATGTGTCTAATAAGATCATTAACAATAATGTTTTAAAGCTTTTATCTAAGAAGCTAATGTGGAATATAAATGTCCCTCAGGTGTGTACTGCCGCACTCGATCCACTCAAGTGTCAGCGTCTCCTCATAACATCAAATCCTGCAACATTCAAACCTAGTGAGTCTAATGACTTAGCACGTTCTAAACATGAGTAGCAAATAATACATATACAATCATAAAAATTAAAAATCATACTTTTATTTTAAATAGCTTTTGCATAAATAAATCGTACAACGTAAAATCATATAATCGTAAAGCTTTCAATTCTTTTATCATTTTAGGTGAAGTTAGATCCTTGAAAGTGACTAACATTTTATCCTCTGGTCTACTGATCAGTTTTCAGCTCCACATGGCCCATGGGGACGGGCACTAGGCACCACAATCGAAATACGATCTTCGGGCTTCCTCTGGGGCCTTTTCCCGTAAACGGGCTCTCTCTAGCCCTTTTTCCTCACGACATTCTCATAAAATTGTATGTTTACCGTTCCTTCTTAAAAAGAATCCCCCAAATATAATCTATCCTTTGTCACAGTCAATCAAAATATTTTTCTTTCTCTTTTTCTTTTTAAAGCATAAAATATCATGATTTTCAAAAAATAACATTTTTAACAGTAAAAATTGCACAGCTTTACCTTAAATCATGAAATATCATATATTTTACTATTTATTAAAGTTAAAGTCCATATAAAAATTGTATGGTGTCTTGGTCACTTGTTTACTTACCCAAAAATACCCATGCTTCTCATCAGATTTTCTGAAATCTCCACGTTACTCTCTTCTTCCATCAAATTCCAACACAGAAAACAGATTCTCTCAAAAACAGAAAATCCAGTTATCAGATTTTTTGAAACAAACCACCCGCAAATCTATCATGGTTGTTGCTTCCACCTCCACTTCCTCAACAAACCAACCCCACGCTGCTTTGTTTAATTTTCTCCCACTAATTAAAGTGGCACAGAACAGGACAACGACTTCCACAAACAATCATCTACACCCAATCGTCGCATAACTTGAAGCCGCAACCAGTTTCAATTTCTTTTGAAGAATAACCCACACCTAGGATCTGGTCCTGGTTCTGTTGCTGTCGCCTCTGCCGCTGAACCGGCTGGTGGGACGGATGGAGGGGTAATTCTCGGCAGTCGTCAAAGGAATTCCTGTCTCAATTTCTCACCAACCAAAGGTTCTTCATGTTTCATTTTTAAAATATTAACTGTAAAATGTGAATTTTTTCCGTTGCAATGGATGGCTAGCTGCTTGGTTCTTTTTGGGTCATAGTTTTTAAATTTTAATTTTGAGGGGCTGTTCTCCTGTGGGTGGATGCATTATCTGGGATATCTTTGAAGATGAAAACTGCTAATGTTTCATTTGGTATTTGGTCAGAAAAGAGTAGATTGAAACGGAAACGAAATAGTAACCAATATTGTATGCAGATTGTAGGATGTGTTGATGGAACTTGGAAGAACGATGAAGTGATCAATAATTGACTACTGTTATTTTGGAAATTTAAGTAACGCCCTCCATTTCTTTCCTATCCTCTCTGAAAAAGCCATTCAGAGAGGATAGGATGGAATTTGTGTGCGGTTGTACGTGAATATTAAATATAAATTGTGTTACATAAGTATGTTACAAGGTAACATTGTGCAAAGATTGACAAAGGTTTAAAATGTAAGTGTATTTTGTCAAACAATTGAAACGACATAATTATTGATAACATTAAATCGTACACAAAATTGAAATAAATTTGTGTGCGACGTTGTACGTTAATATTTGCACAATGTTTGTTTCTTTTATCTGTTAAGAAGGCTCGGAATTTTAATCCTGCCTTGAATTTACAGTGTTCCTGTGTAAAGGGAGTGAGTTAGAAGAATGTAATTTGTGTGCGACGTTGTACGTGATTATTAAGTATAAAATGTGTTATATAAGTATGTTAAGAGGTAACATTGTGCAAAGATTGAAGAAGGTTTAAAATAGTATGCATTATGTCGTTTCAATTGTCAAACCATTGAAACGACATAATTATTCACTAAACATTGAACAATTGAAATGTGATATAGAATGAGTTAGCTTTCCGAAAAAAATTAAAATAATGAAAATTTGGTGATTTTTGGTCAAGTTATGTGAAAAATTGCAAAGGCATGTAAACTAAAATTTTATGAGTTTTATAGACTAAGCAATTAGGCAAAAGTTTGATATTGTTAAGTTATTTGAATGAATTTATGATATTATTGTGGATGTAACTCACTGATAAAGCCTTGGTGTGAGGATCGTGGAGACGGGCTATCTTGGTGTATGACTCCATTTTCTGGATCTCTGAATACCATTTTCCTTAGATAATCACTACAACTCAACAAATTGACTTATTTATTCATTTCAGGTTTGCATATTGCCCAAAAATCTAATTATTAAATTCTCCTTTACGTACTAATGATTTTACTTTTATCTTTCTTTGTCAATCCATATTCAATTACACATTACGACATAATTTCTTTTAGATTTTTATATGAAATTTTTATTCATTCATTGGTGAAGCTGAAAGAGATCAACTTCAGATTTTATTATGAGTTCTTTCGTTATAAAATATTATCATAAAATACTCATTATTTAATTTTATCCCTACAGAATAGTGATCATAATGTCATATAATATTTTTTTAAATTATATATATAAAAACCTACTATTACATAGTTTATATCTTTTACTATTTTTTAAAATTGGACATGCTAGAGTTACTAAACGGTGTCTTGGTGATCTTTTTACCAAAATTTTGATTTTTATCCCTTTCTTTTTTTAGTAATGTTTTTACCACTTATGAGTGTTTTCTATTATTTTAATTTACCGTTTGAATTCTAAAATCCCGAAAATGTGACGCACATTTTGAATGTTAGTTTCGGTTTACCCCTTATGAATGTTTTCAAATTTATATTTGTAGATCAAGGTTTTAAATTTTGTCCAACTCTTTATTCTCTCAGGTTTTTTTCATCTTCATTATTCGGTGTTCTTAGATTCATTTGTGATAAGCGATGTCAATTTACTCTCATCCAATTAGCTGTATTTAACGACGCTCACAACTTGAAACTGCCTTAGGATACGCCACCTTTCATATGCATTCAAAACTGAACCAGACCTCGAGACCATTTTTTAATATTTTGACTACAATTTTGTACCATTTATCATGATTCTGCATTGCATATGTATTTTACATCTTTTTCAAAACAAAAATTTAAACTCTAAATTTCTGCTTCTCTAACGCTCTCTCTTTTACTATTTCTTCAAAACTTTCAATAAATTTAGTGTCAGATTAATGAAGATTATTTAAATAGTTTAGGCAATGTGTTCTTCACTCAGTAAATATTAGGTTATGCTTTATGTTGACTTTGATGTAATGAGAATATATTTCTCTTGCAGATATCTAAATATTGAAAAATGAAAGCCACGACTTCGGAAGATCATATATCAGACAACAATGTCAATAAAATGTTTTCTATATAAAATGACTGTCGCAAATCAACAACGAAGGTCTTCACAGGTATGCTATTTTTTCATACAAAATTTCAAGAAAACATTTTAATACTATATTGTGGAAAATTTTTAAAAATATTATTAAAATATTTATATTTTAAAAATCAATTTCATTCATGATCAATCAACATAATAATACAATAGCATTAATATATTTAATTTTTTATATCTTTCATATTTAGACAAAAATGATGATATATTGGCAAAATATAACCTCAAATAGTTGACGACATTGCCATGTACATACATGCAAAAATAATCATTAACCACTCCATTCTCGCTTTTGTTTTGAAATGTATTCCACTATTATTTTTTTATTTTCATAAGTACATTAACTATTTGTCTATAATTCTATGTAGGACATGAAAAATTCTAGCTCCAGCTCTTACATCATCGAAAGATGACAAATGCTAACGCATAACGAACGTGAAAGGATACATTCTATGACCCAACAACGACGACAATCTTACCTTGCTCGACATCGATCAAATTACCAAATTAGAAGAATGGAATTTACTTCCTCTATTTCTACTTCAAACCAGAATGGTATAATACGTAGTTCAAAAAATATTTACATGGTCTATAAGTGATACTTTTGATGAGTGGTAGATGCAAAAAAAACTTACAAAATGAATATATTGTTCAACAGATCAACAAATAAATTGGAGATTGGCTCAACATACCAGACGACAATCAATGAATGAGGATGCAAGGAACTTGGAATTGGCTAGCCATCGTACAAATTATCGAAGGAGACAAGATAATGAAAGATCATCAATTCCAGATGAGTCTAATCTTGGTAGTAGTGATTTTGTTGCACCAACTACAATGATTCAAGAATCAACTCATAACATCAGTGAAAATCGTAAGTATCTTTTACAATATTCGGAATTATATTCACAATGTAAGGTTAAACAATATTTTCTTGGCAAAACAACCATTAATTTACTTTGATGTATTGTACAAAATATCCCAAATAGTTCTCATTCTCAAATACTACTACGAAGTTTAAAAAAGCTCCATATCTATTGTTCATGACAGTTGTTGATGTGACTACAGTGCGACAAACATATCGCTCAAAGCCAATATGTGGGGATCCGGACGCTAATTCATTCCTTAATCGTCTTTAAGAATAATTCAAACAATTATAATAAATAGGGTTTAATTTTTTTTTTAAATACAAAGCGGAAACGTAATGTAATTCAATTCAAATTACATATTAAACATAATCATACAAATCTCGTAATGTCTACAAGAATTAACCTAAGTTCAACTATATGACAGTGCTGAATCCTAAGTTGCCTCAGAGCCCGGATCTCCACGCTATCTAGTCCAGCCTCGTTCTTTTCTTGACCCTGATCCTATCCCACTAGTTGCCATGCACTCATACAAACAAGTACAACAGCCGGATAACTCCGGATGAGAATTACATTCTCAGTATAAAACATGTATACATGCAATCATAAAAACAATATAAACGCATATAACAGATATTTCTAACATGTATCCAAATCAGAATATAAATCCATATCAAGAATAAATCCTATTCTAAACATGTACCATCATCAGGAACATAATTCATCATGTACCATATTCAGGAACATAATCCAAATAACTCAATATAAACTGTCAATTAGACTCATGACTCCACATTTTAGACTAGACTCAATCCTAGTCTAGGGATCCCGGTTCCAGATGTTAGCATTCCATATCGATCACCAATAATAGAAAAAATACCGATTCTATCCACATCGATATAGGTATCGATCACCAGTAATAGAAGAAGCTCGGATTCTATCCACATCGGTATAGTATAGATCACCAGTAATAGAATGAACTCCGATTCTATCCACATCGATATGATATCGACCATCAGTAATAGAAGAAGTTATGATTCTATCCACATCGATACGGGACCGATCACCAGTAATAGAAGAAGCTACAATTCTATCCACGTCGATAGCCAAACATCCGGTGACAGACTTTGGCACTATCGCCAATACACTATCTTGTGACATCGTGCAATGTACCCATGGCGATCCCGCCACTATCAGGCACTCCTGTCATAAGATTACTCGTCTAATACCTGCTATCTATAAATCAAGAGAACAAGTACATCAATCAAATCAATGCAATAAGGTAAAGTACGTGATTTAGGAAACTCGAGCCAAACCTCACTCGAGTTATGCAATCCCAACTCAACATTAATTTATACTTTTATCTTCTCGGTCCGACGAAGATGAAGTCCCGAATTCAACTCTGTCCATACCCAATCTGATAATGACAATCGAATAGATACAATATCAGTACATAACTCAGTTCAAAACCTGTTCTGATCAATACTCAAATCAAAACATAATCGGATCAATGCCAATCGACATATGATACCACAATGCCATCTAAATCAATACTGAATCTGATCAATATCAATCAACTGATGTTTCGACGGCATAATAATACAATCTCGATAACCCCGTCAATTTCAACATCACAGATATAATACCAGAACTCATAATTAATATCGGTAGAAATCAGAATCTCAACGATGATATAAATCTGATATCGATTCTCAATCAAATCGACTTCAAAATTCATAACAATTACATAAACAGTCTGTTCTTCATTCTGACTTCAAATATACGATGTCTATTGTATCAGAAACACCATATATGATTCCAATTCAATTCTGACAACATCATAATTTCAAATCGTATCTAAACGTAACAAAACTTACGTCCAGTTGTAGCCTGCGTTGATAGGAACACAGTACTGAAGTCGGATTACAATTCAGACGGGCGGATTGCTCGTAACTTAAATCTTCTATGAAGCTTCCCTCAGGTTTTCCTCTCTCAATTCTGAGGAACGAATTGCTTGTATATACATATATATATATACACGTTGCACCTAAAAAGACAAGTGGCTTGTTCTTGTTCTGCATGTCGCGCGCATATGCGCGCACAAGGTCGCGCATATGCGCCGGTAGTTCGAACCAGCATCTTTTGTCTGCTCGCGCATATGCGCTGATCAATTCCGCGCATATGCGCCGAACATTCTGTCCGTCACGCGCATGTGCGCCATCTACGTCGCGCATATGCGCCGAACTCTCTGGAGTTCTCCCTCGGCTCCTCGCATGGCTCGCGCATATGCGCGCACACTTTCCGCGCATATGCGCGAGACCTTCTGGTCACGCACCACCAGCACTTCACAATACAAAATCCAATTCCAACGTGTCCCATCTAAATCACATCAAGTAATCAATAAATCATTTCAGATTAATCTCAGATTACAGTAATTAAAATCTCGGGCCTTACATTTCTCCCCCTCTAAGATATGATTTCGTCCTCGAAATCACAAACAATCAATTCAGATAAAGAAGAAATGTATAATAGAGGTTAATTCAGGAAACTCATTCTATAAAATCATTTTGAAATCTTAATCTTATATCAGATTCTGTCTCTTTTAATGCCCTGCTAACTTTACCGTATTTCCAACAGCATAATAGTCTTCATTCTGAATTTTCATTCTTTCACGCATCCTTGATTTCAATCTGAAGAAGAATTCAAGAAGTATAATATCTTCATACTACTTAAGATCATTCTAATAAAATTAATTGCAAATACTGGCTATAAAACATCCGTATATACCAATCAATAGCTCCTCAACTCAATCTCGGCTTCAAATACCAACAGTCATCAACTGACGTTGGCATATTTCATATCAACTTCCGAGCTACCTTCCTTTGCTTCTGAATCAGTTTCATTTTCTTTATCAGATCTTTGATCCGGTCAAATCCAATCTCAGGCATCACCGCAGTATCATCCCCATACGAAGGAAATCCGCAGTTCTCACTGTACAATAGCTCGACTAGAGCTATCTCGATACTCATCTAATAGCTATTATTGTACAATAATTCATAAGGTGACAAGACATCAGGTAACTAGTTTTAAAATCCAGCACTACAGTTCCTGGATATCCTCCAGTATCTAGATAGTTCGCTTCCGACTACCCGTCAATCTATAAACCATAGATAAAAAATCATGCTATATATTCTACCAAAAGTATAAAATCAACCAAAATCACAGTATGATATAATTAACTCTGGCATTCAATACAATCTGACCCCGTTTCTGACATACCTCTCAGTCGTCTTGTCATATCTGTACGTCATCCTGTACAATATACATATGCAGATTTGAACAATCGTTCAATCATAACCACATCCTGGTACATTCTTGGCACGATTTCGGTAAGTCTATCACCAGATCCATAGAATTGTACTCCTATTTCTATTCAGGAATCGATAATCTGTATATTCAATCTCCTGGTTTCTATTTTTCTGTCCTCATCTGTCAGCGATTTAGACATTTCAATACAAATTTTGACATAACTGATTTCGTTTATTTACATCAAAACTGTCTGTTCGAATTATCATACATTTCCTGTTACCAGAATAATACTGAATCTACTATACTGTGTGCCTCTGACAATACCTGTTATTTCAAATTCGAAATATCTGGCACAAACAAATCAGCTAATTATATAAAATAAAGCATTACCTACCTGGTATTCTGATTGACACACTGTTCTGACTATCGAAATCAAGTTCTGAACAATCTGATCAAACTTCGGAACTGCTGTAATTTTCAACATCAGCTCTGAGCCAGCTTGAACGTTCTGAAGTTCTGCCATTATCAATGTCGTTTTTAGCCACTGATCACTGTCTCAACTGTGCTACAATCAATCAGTATACTATCTTCAGATATCACAGACTCTGAATACAATCTGTTGCAATCTGGATTCATTGCCAAACAATTCTGTATACAACAATCTCAGTTCACAGAATATTCAATACAAATTTCAACTGTTCAATTCAATCAATCATACGCTGCGAGTATATCAAAATATCATAGATAAAACGAGCATAAGGTCATCAAAACACTTCGGAACATAGGATTTATCAACCCATACATAGAACTGAAGTATTTCCCAGAGAAACACATAATCAGATGTAACTCTAACTCTCAGGCAGTAAATCTTCTAATTGACATTTCAATTCTTTCAATTCAATCAATATCATTCTGTACAGAAGTCTAAAATGAAATCCATACCTGATATCAAATCAAGGCTGAAGTCGCTCTCCCTGATATAAGACAAACCCGGAATTTCATCTGGAACGACTATAGCAACTCTCCTGCTACTGACAAATCATTCCCAGATAGGCTCAACTTCAGTAATCAACTGAATACATAAGGAATTACTCCATTCTTTTCGATAATCATCGAATCATACATAATACAGATATCAAGGAATTCAAAATCGAGAATCCTTACTGTATATCATTCTTTCATCGGCCATTTCAGGTCCGAATCTTACCATCTCCTGGCAAGAATCTATAATAGTTCTGTACTTGTTAGCATATTAATATCAATAATGTAGTCAGAATCAGATAACACAAATACAATACAATCTAATTCAATCTCATTCTCTTTTTACTGCAGTACATAATATATCACAGAATTCACTGATATCAATTCCTCTCCCCAAAAGGTACAAAGATCAATACTACAGTAACACAGACCCAGCAGGTACCACATATATCAATACAACTCAGTCAAAGATAATCGTAGGGAATGCATTAGTATATATCAATACATATGCAACATAATCATAAAATATTATTACGTGCCACTATATCATCACGTGTGTCCTGGGTCTGTTCCTCGATCACTACCACCAGATGATTCTGCTCCCTGAAATCTTTGGGAACCTCTATGTGGACAGACTTTACCAAAGTGTCCTGGTTGTCGACAAACATGACAACTATCAAGTACACCTCGGCATTGTTCTGTGGGATGCCTTCCTCCACAGGTTCTGCAATAAACTCCGGTGTAACTCGGGCTAGAACAACTGGAGCTAGATGAACCGCTCCCTAACTTCTTGAATTGTTTCTTTCGAGCTTTCAGCAAATCTTGCTTCCCACTCGTACTGCCATTATCCAATCGGAGAGGGAATTGTTGTGTCTGGGGTTGCATTGCACACAACCTTTCTTGTAGCCTAATCAGACTCGCCTCAGCTCTTTTTGCTTTATTCAAAGCATCAACAAACTGATGTGGTCGTTCTACCTTTATCAAGGCAATTATCTCAGAATTTAATCCATTGATGAACTGATCAGCTACAACTTCATCATTCCCAGCTATCTGAGGAACAAAACGCAGTAAAGTAGAGAATTTAGCAACATATTCTTCAATAATCAGTTGGCCCTGTTTCAAATTCTCAAACTCTGCTCTCTTGTCCTCTCGGTACGATCCTGAGAAGAATCTTCGATAAAATTCAGCTTTAAAGACTTTCCACGTAATCACCGTACCCCGCTGTTCTAATACTCTTTTGGTTGTAATCCACCAACTCCTAGCGACCTCGTGTAACTGATTGAGCACCAGTTTAATTCTCCATTCATTCGGATAATCAAGTGAATCAAACAGTATCTCTATATCATCTAACCAATTCTCACACTCCACTGGTGTCTCATTACCCTTCAGAATCGGCGGTTGAAACGACTGAAATTTCTTCAACTGTGTTTCCATCAAAGTTTCTGACACATCCATCTGATCAGTCGAAGTACTACCCAATTCTCGAATTCTTCTTGGAGGTATATCTGATTACCTCAAGGGTTAGTATCACATAAGATACATCGGCTTACCTTCTGATCAAGAATTGGTTCTGATTCATTTTCAAATCAAACACATTACCAAATCAACTCAGATATTCAGGTAACATGTATTTAGAAGCAGTAAAACATAATATCATGCTAGCATACACAATGTAAGTCAACATTATAATAAATCACATGCTAGTAATCAAAAGCAGGAAAGAAAACTCAATCTACCCCGCTCATTCTTCTCTATCTCAATCTAAGGAACTTACAGTTCTAGAACCTACTGTTCTGGAACCTAATGCTCTGATACCACCTGTTGTGGGGACCCGGACGCTAATTCATTCCTTAATCGTCTTTAAGAATAATTCAAACAATTATAATAAAAGGGTCTAAATTTTTTTTTAAAATACAAAGCGGAAACATAATGTAATTCAATTCAAATTACATATTAAACATAAACATACAAATCTTGTATTGTCTACAAGAATTCAACTAGGTTCAACTATATGACAGTGCTGAATCCTAAGTTGCCTCAGAGCCCGGATCTCCACGCTATCTAGCCCAACCTCGTTCTTTTCTTGGCCCTGATCCTATCCCACCTGTTGCCATGCACTCATACAAACAAAACAACAGCCGGATAACTCCGGTGAGAATTACATTCTCAGTATAAATCATGTATACATGAAATCATAAAAACAATATAAACGCATATAACAGTTATTTCTAACATGTATCCAAATCAGAATATAAATCCATATCAAGAACAAATCCTATTCTAAACATGTACCATCATCAGGAACATAATTCATCATGTACCATATTCAGGAACATAATCCACATAACTCAATATAAACTGTCAATTAGTCTCATGACTCCACATTTTAGACTAGACTCAATCCTAGTCTAGGGATCCCGGTTCCAGATGTTAGCATTCCATATCGATCACCAGTAATAGAAAAAATACCGATTCTATCCACATCGATATGGTATCGATCACCAGTAGTAGAAGAAGCTCGGATTCTATCCACATCGGTATAGTATCGATCACCAGTAATAGAAGGAACTCCGATTCTATCCACATCGATATGATATCGACCATCAGTAATAGAAGAAGTTACAATTCTATCCACATCGATACGGGACCGATCACCAGTAATAGAAGAAGCTACAATTCTATCCACATCGATAGCCAAACATCCGTTGACAGACTTTGGCACTATCGCCAATACACTATCTTGTGACATCGTGCAATGTGCCCGTGACGATCCCGCCACTATCAGGCACTTCTGTCACAAGATTACTCGTCTAATACCTGATATCTATAAATCAAGAGAACAAGTACATCAATCAAATCAATGCAATAAGGTAAAGTATGTTATTTAGGGAAACTCGAGCCAAACCTCACTCGAGTTGTGCAATCCCAACTCAACATTAATTTATACCTTTATCTTCTCGGTCCGACGAAGATGAAGTCCCGAATTCAACTCTGTCCATACCCAATCTGATAATGACAATCGAATAGATACAATATCAGTACATAACTCAGTTCAAAACCTGTTCTGATCAATACTCAGATCAAAACATAATCGGATCAATGCCAATCGACATATGATACCACAATACCATCTAAATCAATACCGAATCTGATCAATATCAATCAACTGATGTTTCGACGGCATAATAATACAATCTCGATAACCCCGTCAATTTCAACATTACAGATATAATACCAGAACTCATAATTAATATCGGTAGAAATCAGAATCTCAACGATGATATAAATCTGATATCGATTCTCAATCAAATCGACTCCAAAATTCATAACAATTACATAAAAAGTCTGTTCTTCATTCTGACATCAAATATACGATGTCTACTGTATCAGAAACACCATATAAGATTCCTATTGAATTCTGACAACATCATAATTTCAAATCGTATCTAAACGTAACAAAACTTACGTCCAGTTGTAGCCTGCGTTGATAGGAACACAGTACTGAAGTCGGATTACAATTCAGACGGACGGATTGCTCGTAACTTAAATCTTCTATGAAGCTTCCCTCAGCTTTTCCTCTCTCAATTATGAGGAACAAATTGCTTGTATATACATATATATATATATATATACACGTTGCACATAAAAAGACAAGTGTCTTGTTCTTGTTCTGCATGTCGCGCGCATATGCTCGCACGAGGTCGCGCATATGCGCCGGTAGTTCGAACCAGCATCTTTTGTCTGCTCGCGCATATGCGCTGATCAATTCCGCGCATATGCGCCGAACATTCTGCCCATCACGCGCATGTGCGCCATCTACATCGCGCATATGCGCCGAACTCTCTGGAGTTCTCCCTCGGCTCCTCGCATGGCTCGCGCATATGCGTGCACACTTTCCGCGCATATGCGCGAGACCTTCTGGTCACGCACCACCAGCACTTCACAATACAAAATCCAATTCCAATGTGTCCCATCTAAATCACATCAAGTAATCAATAAATCATTTCAGATTAATATCAGAATACAGTAATTAAAATCTCGGGCCTTACACAATATCTTTTCATACTTTGACATCAAATTACGAGCGTGGAAGTTCTAGCTCAAATCTACCAAGGCCAAATTCTGTTCATCAAGGTATTCTACTATATCCATATAAATAATCGATTGAAGATATATATTTTACACCTTTATCCATTATCGATGGGTTCAAATAAAAATAAATAATTTAATCAAAATATATTGACTTAATTGGTTTTAAATTGCTAAATAATTGATTCACCAAATTTTTATATTTCTGACATACATGTGTATATTTTTATAAAAAAAACATTTTATTGCTTCTGCCAGCAATTTCCTCTCTCACGTTATAAATTCAATATGTAATGACCTCAATGAGAGTCCATCAACTAGGTGATTGATTTTTATTTTTGTTTTAAATGTCAACATTTTTTGCATAAATATTTAATTATTTAAATGTTTCAGAAGTTAATTTAAAGCTCAAATAGGAAGCATCCTACATTAAATATATTTTTAAATATGTAAAACTAAATTTGAACACATTGTATATTTTTAAATATATTATTTCTTAGTTTTGTACAACAAAAATTAATTTATTTAAAATAAATACTCATATTTTTCAAAAATTCATATAAATAATAAAAATATTATTTCATAATTTCATTTAACATATAGGAGAAAACAAAAATTCTGAAATTTTTGCAATATACATTATACGTCATCATATATTTGGAAAATGAGTTACTTTTAAAAACAAAGTTTACAAATAGTTTAGAATAATAAATTTCTACTATATAATTTATTGGTTCACTCTTCCGGCAACAACTCTTTTTAAAATTGTTAGTTTGAAGATTAATTTGAAAATTTTTGCAGGAATCATTTTCGATGAAAAAATGTCACTACTAACATACAAAGATATGCACGTCCACGTCGATATCGTAACCTAGCAAGAAATTTCGGTGAAAGTGAGATAAATTATCGGTGGCAATTGTATGACCCAAGAATTTGTATACATTGCCAAGCTCTACTATTTCATGGTGAAACATCACAATTCTGCCGTAGAAATGGAAACACAAATTTGGATCATATCCTTTCTCCCATTGAATTGCAAGGGTTGTATGCTGCGGAAAACGACGAAGGCAGACATTTTCGGCGGTTCATAAGGGCTTACAATCATGTTTTCTCTTTTACATCAATGGGAGTCAATATAGATGAGTCCTTAACAACCGGTACACATGGAATTTACACATTTCGTGCCCAGGGATCAATATATCACTCTATTGGAAGTCTTCTACCAAATGAGAATTGTAGGCCACGGTACATGCAGATGTGGATTGTAGACACAGATCATGATATAGACAATAGACTTCATGAAAATCCAGAACTAAGGCGAGAATTGCTGCTTAAGATACAAAACATTCTTCATCAACACAATCCATTTGTGCACGTGTTTCGACAAATTGGCAAATGTGAAGATATACCTAATTTTAGGCTCATCATCAGGCAACAAAAACCTAATAAACATCAATATAATTTACTAACAACATCTCAAGTTGCAGCCGTCATTGTTGACAACGAGTGTCAAGAAACTTTGAGCAGTCGATATATTACTATACAAGGAATCGGTGGAAATCTTATCAGCATTCAAGATGTAGTTGGCTATTATGATCCTTTACAATTTCCCCTCCTTTTGCCATATTGTACATATGGTTGGGACTTAAATAGCCGAAATATCAACGGTACCCGATTAACATGCTTAAATTACTATGCATATATGCTACAGGTTAGTGAAAAAATATTGTACTTTATTCTTTATCTTTTTAATTAATAAAAGTTCAAACTTATAATTACATCAATTCTCATATAGTGTAAATTATCTTCTTATCCAGATACGAGAAAATTCACCATCTTTGATTCTTAGAGGAGGTCGTCTACTTCAACAATATGTGGTTGAAAATTATGTAAAGATTGAAACAAAAAGACTACGATGGATACGTTCAAATCAACGTGATATACGTTCATAACTTTACCAAGGATTGCAAGATTGTTTACATGGAGGTGAAAATAATGCAGGTACGATAACTTTCTGATTTGAATATTGTACGATAACTTAATGATTTGAATATTATTTTTCACACTATATGTTACAACTCACATCTTACACATATCTATCATATACATTATACAGGAAACGTTGGTACTAGAATCGTTTTGCCATCATCTTTCGGTGGTAGCCCACGTGATATGTACCAACGGTATCAAGATGCCATGACTTCGGTACAAACATATGGAAAACCAGATATAATGCTTACAATGACATGCAATCCGAATTGGAATGAGATGAAAAATCAACTACTTCCTGGGCAATCACCTCAAGACCGTCCAGATTTGATTACAAGGATATTTCGGTCAAAATTTGAGGAATTTGAGAAAGACATTGTGGATAGAGGGGTTTTAGGTAAGGTCCGCTCTTATTCGTACGTCATTGAGTATCAGAAAAGAGGGCTTCCTCATGTTCATATGTTGGTCATATTTGAAAATAATGACAAGTTGTGTACTCCCGACAACTTTGACTCAATTGTGCGTGCTGAAATACCTTTACAAACAGAAGAACCCAACTTACACAAAGCAGTTGTCCACCATATGATACATGGGCCCTATGGATCGATAAATCCTAATTGTCCATGCATGGTAAATGGTAAATGCAAGAAGAACTTTCCAAAGACATTTGTGGAATACACATCTCTAGGAAATGATTCATACCCTTTGTATCGAAGACGTGAAGGTGGCCAAGTATCAATTCCCAATAATGACGATTTTTTCATTGATAATGGTTTGGTTGTCCCTTACAATCTCTGGCTTTTATTAAAATATGATTGTCATATTAATGTTGAAGTATGTGGAGGAATTAAGTGTGTCAAGTACATATACAAGTACATCCATAAAGGTCCTGATCGGGTCGCACTAGAGTTACGAAATCGACAAAATTGTGATGAAATCCAACAGTACGTGGATGGAAGGTGGATTTGTGCGCCAGAATCATTGTGGCGAATTTTCTCATTTGAGTTCAGTAGGATGTATCCTTCAGTCATTAGGTTACAACTACATACACCAAACCAACATTTGATTTATTTTGACCCCCAACAACGAGTAAGTGATCTACTTGCAGATGATGACAACTTGAAGACTATGCTTACAGAATTTTTCAAAATAAATTGTGATCCTGACTTGACTGGAAAGTATTTATATCTAGAATTTCCACAATATTACACATGGATAAAATCTGAAAAAAATGGATTCGTCGAAGACGCAACAATAAAGTGGTTGGAAGAGTATATGTTGTGTCGCCATCTGAAGGTTAGAGGTTTTATCTTCGTATCCTTTTAAATCATGTCAGGGGCCCAGCATCTTTTGAAGATCTGATGACTGTGAATGGGATAACATATTCAACATTTAAGGAGTCTGCTCAAATGAGAGGACTTCTCAAACAGGATGATTATGTAATACAATGTCTGCAAGAAGCACGCTCTGTTAGAATGCCATCTTCATTGAGAAGGTTATTTATATCCATACTGGTGTTCTGTCAACCAACAATAGTTCGAGAACTCTAGGATGAGTTCCATCCTAGCATGTGTGAAGATTATGGCGGAGAAATTTCATCAAGTAACTTAATCATCAATAAGTTATTGCTTGAGATACGAAGGTTGTTGCATCAATACAAAATGAAACTTGATGATTTTGATTTGTCATCAATAAGTGCTGAGTTTTTAAAAGACGCACCACTACCAAGAATTATTGAGGTTGAGCTTTCTTATCATATTTCTGATGATGATCTGAGTTCTATTGAACGTTTGAATGCTCAACAGAGGATTGCGTTTGACACCGTCATAGAAAGTATTATGCATAACCAATCAAAACTTTTCTTCATTGATGGTCCTGGAGGCACTGGTAAGACTTTTTTATATCGCTCAATGTTGGCAAATTTAAGAAAAATGGGTAAAATTATAATTGCGGTAGCGACATCTGGAATAGCTGCGACATTGTTGCCAGGTGGAAGAACTGCACATTCACGTTTTCAAATTCCACTTAGACCAACCGCATCAAAAGTTGCAAAATGAAAAAACAGACAGAACTTGCAGATCTAATAAGGCGTGCATCAGCTATAGTATGAGACGAGGCTCCAATGGCAAGTCGCTATGCTTTTGAATCCGTCAGTAAGTGTTTCCAAGATATTATGGAAAATCAAATAGCATTTGGAGGGAAGACAATGGTTTTTGGTGGCGAATTTTGACAAGTATTACCGGTTGTTAAACGAGGATCGAAGGCAGAACAAATTGCTGCAAGTATTTGAAGGTCAACATTCTAGAATTGCGTAAAACTAATACACCTTCAACAAAATATGAGATCTGCTCAAGATATTGATTTCTCGCAATTTCTCTTGCGCATAGGTGATGGATTGCAACATACTGTAAACCGTGATTTCATAAAATTACCAGATTCAATTATCATACCATGGGAAAGTGAACAATCAATTCAGATGTTGATTGATTCTATTTTTCCTAATATGATAAATCATGTTAATGATGGAAACTATATGGTTGATAGAGCAATCATCACACCAAAAAATGTTGATGTGGACAATATTAATCAAATGCTCATTCTCAAATTTCCTGGAGAAAAAAAAGAGTATAGCTCTTGGAATAGTGTAGAAGACGACAATCAAAACCTTTTTCAAGAAGAATTTTTGAATTCCCTTAGTCAAAGCAGTTTGCCACCACATAAAATCATATTGAAAGAAGGAAGTCCCGTCATGCTCTTGAGAAATGTTGCGCCTGAACTTGGTCTATGCAATGGAACAAGATTATTATGTCGCAGTCTTGGAAGAAATTTTTTAGATGCTGAGATCATAACAGGCCCTCACAAAGGTACCAGATTTTTTCTACATAGAATGCCCTTGAAAAGTGAAGATAATTCCGGATTACCATTTGAGTTGACACATCGCCAGTTTCCCATAAAGATTAGTTTTGTTTTGAAAATAAACAAAGCACAGGGTCAAACAATCCCAAATATTGGCATATTTTTGCGTAACCATGTGTTCAGCCACGATCAGCTATATATGGCACTTTCGAGAGGAGTCTCACAAAATTCTACAAAATTTTTGTAAAAGATGGGAATTTAGAGCGTCAATCTGGTGTATTCACAAGAAACGTGGTTTTCAAAGACGTGTTGCTACCTAATACAGAATGATAAAGTGTAAGTAAGTCAACTCTCTTTATTGTAAATTTCTTAAAAATACATTATGTACAAATATTTACAATAATCGTGAAATACATGATATATGCTTCAATGTTAGAATTTGGGGAATGCTAATAAATTCAATTTATCTCTATCTCTGTTTTCTAACCATGCTTTTACCTTTATCAATGTTTATCTATTTCTCATCCTACATCTTATCACGTTTCCCAAATAACCATTTTTGTCATGGATATTACAATTTTTATATTTATTGAATCATTTTTAAAAAGTACTTGGTTAGTTTCTAATGGATAAACATATTATTTATGATTTTTGTTTGTTGGTTTAAGTTTATTTTTTTTTGTTGGTTTTGACTATGCTTTTTTCTCAAAAGATGAAGGATACTGGTTGCAAACAAATTATTTGTAGAAATGGCATACTCAATTCAATGGATCAGATCTACTCGCCCCCAACTTCTTCTGGTTTGTTTTTAACAATGAATAAATTTATGATCTACGATTTATTATGTTGCTTTATATTAGTAATCATATCAAATTCGTTTGTTTGTTTTGATATTGTAGGTGATAATATATTTATTACAAGCTTCACGGTCTTATGATCTAATATCTCGCATATTGTCAACATAGTCACTAAATCATTAACTTAAGTCTTCTTAAATATTGTTCTATTATAATTTTTTCAGACAAATTTAAATTTTGGTTGGTAGATTAAACTAAAATGTTTCAAGATCTAGTAGAGTTCCGTTCTCAAAATCTGAACTTTTATCTGGCACATTTGCATCTTTACTGATCTGGCATATTTGAATCTTTGCTGCATATGTATTTAAACCTGACGATTCATACATGGAAAACGTGGATGATGGAGGTAGGAATCCAACCAATAGTCTCCATAAATAGCCAACGCCATAAGTTATTAAAAATCTTAGTATTACAGTAATAAACTTGACCTTAGCATGTATTTACAAATTTATTATTTACATTGTTCTATCTACTTAAATTGTTGATTTCTATTTCAACTTAAGCAAAACATAATACGTGTCTTCCGGAAATGATTTAATTCTACCACTATTGCTAGAATTTGTCTTGTTCATCTTTGTTAAATAATCTACTTACAATATTTTGTTTTTTTGGCAAATAAAAGGAGTTTGTCAATTTCTATTTTATTTTCCATGTATTTATTGAAATCCTTGCAGTAGTTTATATTTTGTTATGTCATGTCAATTTTTTTTAGCACACTTTAATAGATTGCACTATTTCTTTTGTACATCTATGTTGTACTTGGGTGTGATTAGATAAAATGAATATTTTATTATATTACGCTAGAACTGGGAGTGTTTAACTTATGCATACAATGTGTAAAGATAAATTCAGTTTTAATTGTTTTTGTTCAATTTATTAGCTGAATTTAAGAGACAAATTTGAGGTTTTTATATTCAATAAATTTTAGTACGATGATGTTATGATATTTTTTGGAAAATCATTTGACTATTTGTTTAATTCTTTTACGTTGAAGTTTATCATTATTTCACATGAGATGATATTGCGGCTTCAAAAGAATAAACTTTTTTTTTTAATAAAACATATATCATGTAAGGTAACAAATTGAGTTCGACAGATTTATTTAAGCTTTAGAATCCATTGCATTTCATGATTCAAATACAAAATATTTCGGTGTCATGATGTTAATATCATGAATGTTTAATATATTAGCTCAATATATTCATGACACTCGCAACGCGTGTCCTTCGGTGGCTAGTTTTCATAAAAATCATCATATTAAATCATTTAACATGCGTTAAACCCTTCGGGACGCTGCCAACTTATTTCGTATTACCCATGTGTAAAATGATCTTTTTGCCCCTAGACGTATAATTTCTCGATTTTGACATTTTCTTACCTTTATTGACATGGGCTTATCCCAGATGAATATTTAAGCTTAAATCTAATTTTTTTTCAAAATGTTTTTAGCTTAAATTAATGGGTTTCAATTTAATTTCTTATTTAATTATTCGTAAAGCGTTTAATTCCCGAATTTATTCAAACTTTATTTTTTTCTTCCCAAATTTTAATCATAAACTTTTTATTACCTAAACTACCTTTGTGAGCCATGAACCACCCCTTTGGACCCATGAATCAAAACTTATCCCCTTAAAATTTGACCCTTTCATTAACCCACCGAGCCAACTCCTAGTTTTGTCGAGCCACGCCCGAGCCACCTTAAGCCAAACTCTAGCCAACCCTAGACCCTATTGGACAGCCCCGACCCCTGGAACTAGCCCCTTATCATGTTAAAACTCCCTGTACGTAGACCACTAGCTGCGCCGAGGCTTCCTAATCTTCCTAGGACTCCTAACCATCCTAGGGAGCTTGCAGCTACTTAACAACCGAACTCAACTGACTCTCACCAACCCTGAACCATGCTCAGACTTAACCGAACCCAGCAAAGCCCTTGAACCAGCGCCGCAGCCGCTACAACAAAAACAGCCGCGCGAGCCCGTACGAATGCGCTTTTAGTGTCCTAGCCTTACTAGGACTCTACCACCACAGCAGCCACCAAGTCCAGCACACCCTGGCCATCCCTAGACCCTACTGGACCCGCCTGGCTCACCACTAAGACAGCCGCGAACCCTTTTCCGCCCAGGTTGCACATGTGTGCATGGGGAGTGTCCTACTTCACTAGGACTTTTCCCCGGTCGCTTCTCTCGAGCCCTATCCACCCTTAGACCCCTCTTATCCCCAGTACATGACCCTGGCCAAGCCTCCAACTAGCCCTGGCCGAACCCTCAGCCTCCACGCTCATAGCCGCACCCCTTTGAAGCCATGCATGCGTATGTCTTCTTAGAAACCCTAGGCGATTTCAATCCCATCCCTCCTTCGATTCCAGCATGTATTTGATCCTTAGCGACTCTTTTCCCACCCCTAAAAACATCTCCTAATGGCAGCGTGTCCTTAGGAATCATAGCGTTTATAAAAAAAGCGTAAAATCATCATATTTTTTTTAAAATAAACGTTTTACCGTAAAAATAATCGGACACATATGTTTTCATGAATAAATGATTAATACATGAATATTATGATTTGAATGATGCTTCAAAAGAGTTTAATAGCATGCCTTTGTGTTTGAAAAGCTCAAATACGTGATCGTCGGCGAAGAAGGACGAACGGGCGATGAAGAACCCTAGCTTTTCCTCCTTGAAGATTTTCTAATTTTGTGTGGGCAATTGTGTGAAATTTTGGCTGATACAAGCTCTCAAAAAGACCTAGGATTGCATTTTTATAGTTTTAATTTTGCATGATAATAGGCTTAGGTTTTGGGCTTCCAAGTATAGGAGCAATTGAGCCTACTTAATTTAGTTAAATGGGGCCCAATAGCTCTTATTTAATAGTAAAATAAAAGTTTATAAAAACTAATTTCCAAAAATACTATTTTTGCTCTTTTAAAAACTCATCGTTTGCCTAAAACCGGCTTCCCGGTAAAATCGAGCTTGTCTCGTAAAATAATTCAAACTCTAAAATTTTTAGAAAAATTTAATCATTTTTAATCATCTTAAGAAGTCTTTAAAATATTTAGTGAAAAATTTTTATTCTTGTCTTGGTCGTCCTCGGTCTACATTTCCCACCCTATTATCGAATATTTGGATAAAATCCTTCAATTTCATGAAATCATGCCATACAATAATCTAATCATGCAATAATAACTTTAATAACATAATATGCATCAAGTAAGCATTAATTAAATAAAACAATAAAGAAATTCAAATAATTTGCATGGATGTGGTTTACGTATGTTGGTTTTTCGGACGTTACACTTACCCACAGTTCTCTATTTTGAGTTCTCTCAAAAATTGATGTTTGGATCAGAATATTTAATCAATTGGGATAGCAAATCAGCATCTCCTATCATTTGTCTAGAGCATCCACTGTTCAGATACCAAATAGATTCTTTTGTTGATGTTCTTGTTACCTGAAAGCACACACAATGAATAATTTTGGTACTCACATCTATTTGGGTCCAAAACCAATTAATCCTTTAGGGACCTAGACTTGGACCAATCTAACTGAATTTCTATTTGATGTGCTCCATATGATTTTTCCTGGCTTATGTGTGCTCGATGCGTTGTGTGCAGATGAATCAATATGATTTTTAACCTTTTTCAAGTAGTTGTTCATCCGGTATCTTTTCTAAAAAGGCTTATAATTATGATAATATGAATAGCCACTCTTAGAGTTCCGATTTTTATAGCTGAACTGTTTAGGTGTCCAGCTTCGAGAATCATTTGAACTCGTAGGGCTATATCTCATTCCATACTCTTAGCCTTGTTCTTGCTATCAGTTGGCTTCTCAACTGGTTTACTTGGTTATGAGGGTTCATGTATCATATTTGATTTTACAAAGTGAATATATTTTCCTTTGCACATATTCAACTTTGGCATAGTATCTCTAGTAGAAGATTCATCTTTGCTATTAAAGCCTAAACCAATTTTATCAATAACTGATTTTTATAAATCTTGTATTTTAGTCAACGTGACCGATTGAAAGATCGTTTGCTCAGCATCTTTGGGATGCTTCAAACAAAATATTCTCCAATGAGCTGCAATAGCTCCTGTTCTAAGAATATTAACACCGATGGATTAAATCGAGTTTAGTTTTAAAATCAAGCGGAAGAAACTCGAAGTAATCCTTCGTGAAAAGCACTGATATATTTAGAAAATATTTTAACTTATGTAAACTGACTAACTGAAATAAGACAGATTAGTTTTTGCATTCTTCAGTTCAGTTACGGTGACAACTGAACTGACGAATACTCCAACTGATCAAAACAGTTTGAAAATAATAGTTAATCAGTTAATACACAAGATATGTTTATGGATGTTCGGAGACTTTAACTGCTCCTACGTCACCCCTTCTATCTCCAAGGATAGGATCTACTAGAAGACTTTGATTTATACAACTACTTGTACAAACCCACTCAGCTAGGACTTACAGTGCTGCCTAAACTGAACTCCTAGCTACGACTGAAGGCAGCACCTTCCAGCCAACACTTCTTTAACGTCTATGTGTCAAAGACTACATACATAAGTTTAACGTCTTTGTGCAAGGCTGTTTTTGAATGTTTTGAGAGTGTTTTTGTGTGTGAGAACTGAACAAGGATGTTCTCACGCACTGAGGGAAATACGCTTCTAATCTAAGCTGATATATCTGTGAAGAGTTCCCTCGACTAGGCTGAATGCCTCTCTCTTTAAGCTGATATGACTTTGAAGCGTGCCCTTTCTTTTCTCTCTTGTGTTGTGTGTGTGGAGTCTTCACTGGTCTTCTCTTTAAATAGGCAGGAAAACTGATCGTACAGTGAGACTCATTGGTTGTATCCGTTGCATCTTGAATTTGTTTCTTGGACTTTGTGTCTCGACTTTTCGACTGTACTTCTGAAACGTTTTGTCTTTGATGCACTGATGCAACGTCCATTATTGTCCTTTGACTGGATAATGGCTTTGTACCTTTACGTACATCTGGATTCCACTTGAGAGAGTTTGTCTTTATCCATAACTGAAAGATTCTAACTGATGCTTCGAACTGGTCAGTTGAACTTGTCTTTCAGTTGGGCTGGTGAAATCAGTTGACTCGTCAGTTGAACTAATTTCACATTTGTTCAGTTGGATTGATCAGTTGGGTTTCTTCATCAGTTGAACACTCCTTCAGCTGGCCAGGCTTCTGAGATTTTCCTGCCGAATTACCTATCAACTGGACAATCAGCTGGACTGTTCAATTGACGTAATCAGTTAGACTGATTCATTTTGTGCGATCAGTTGGGTCTTTAGTTTTGCGATGTAAACATCTCGTAGGTGATCCTAGATGCTGCACTCTAACGTAGATCATTAGTAACATAATTAACAGGTTTTGTTATCACCAAAATCAAGATTGCGAACTTGAAAAGTTCTAACAATCTCCCCCTTTTTGATGATTACAAAACCTGACAGTTAAGCGCAATATATTCAGTTCAAAGATTAGCAAGCTCAAATATTATTAAAGGCTCCCCCTTTATAAATGAATTTTATGAAATTAAAATAAACAAAAACTCCATCTCCAAAACTGAGTTAAAACTTTTTAAAAAAGATGGACAAAATTAAGAAACTATTTTTTAGTTGATGAAAAGGAAAGAGTTTTTCGTAACAACTGAGTTTTAAAACTGATTGATAGTATTTTTAGATTGAGAGAAAGACAAGAAGCTCCCCCTCAGAAACTGAATAAAAACCTGTATCTAAAAGATATTTATATAGTCATTCATTCAGAGATTATAATCATTCAAGTAATGTAGACAAGAGATTCGGAAATATCCATTAAGTTACAGTAAAACACAGCTGAACAAATACGATGTTTATTTAATGAAATTTCCTTGTATTTACATTTGAGTACATATTTCAGTTGAACAAGAAAGATTACTACAATGGTAGCATATTTTAAACAACATCAGATATTAGTTGGTTTGTGTGACAGAATTGGATATACCATCAACTGGTTGCTTGACTGCTTGAACTGCTGCATTGGTTGTGAGTTTATCTTGCTAGAGAAACGAGTTAAACTGCTTGAACTTGAATTTTTAGCAGACTAACTGGTCGAGCAGACTCTGACTTAACTCAATTGGAATGCAGCTGGTGATTTTAATCATCCAACGTCCCAGCATGGATGAGTTTCATCTGAAGAACAGCTGACCTGGTAGGCTTGCAACTGAAGACTTGTTCAAGGAGCGATTTAGCTGTGCATCTTTGCAGATGATTCTCAGTCCCCTGCAGGCTAATTAAAAACCCCTAGTAAAGAGTCTAAAGAAGTGGCTGCAATATTAGTCACTGAGCCAATCCTCTCAACTCTTTACCAAAGAGCGACATATAAATATTTTCAAATAGTTTTGAAAATCGTATGAGATACTTTTAAATAGCTTTAACACTATTTTAAAGTGAGATTTTAAAACACAATTTTGTTCAAATGTTCTTCTTAGAACAACCTGCTCTGATACCAATTGAAGGATCATTTGCTTAGCATCTTTGGGATGCTTCAAACAAAATATTCTCCAATGAGCTGCAATAGCTCCTGTTCCAAGAATATTAACACCGATGAATTAAATCGAGTTTGGTTTTAAAACCCAGCGGAAGAAACTCGAAGTAATCCTTCGTGAAGATTACTGATATATTTAGAAAAAATTTTAACTTATGTAAACTGACTAACTGAAATAAGACAGATTAGTTTTTGCATTCTTCAGTTCTGTTACGGTGACAACTGAACTAACGAATTCTCCAACTGATCAAAACAGTTTGAAAACAATAGTTAATCAGTTAAATACACATGATATGTTTATGCATGTTCGGAGACTTCAACTGCTCCTACGTCACCCGTTCTATCTCCACGGATAGGATCTACTAGAAGACTTTGATTTATAGAACTATTTGTACAAACCCACTAAGCTAGGACTTACACTACTACCTAAACTGAACTCCTAGCTACGACTTAAGGCAGCACCTTCCAGCCAACACTTCTTTAACGTCTATGTGTCAAAGACTACATACACAAGTTTAACGTCTTTGTGCATTACTGTTTTTGAATGTTTTGAGAGTGTTTGTATGTGTGAGAACTGAACAAAGATGTTCTCACACACTGAGGGAAATACGCTTCTAATCTAAGCTGATATATCTGTGAAGAGTTCCCTCGACTAGGCTGAATGCCTCTCTCTTTAAGCTGATATGACTTTGAAGCGTGCCCTTTCTTTTCTCTCTTGTGTTGTGTGTGTGGAGTCTTCACTGGTCTTCTCTTTAAATAGGCAGGAAAACTGATCGTACAGTGAGACACATTGGTTGTATCCGTTGCATCTTGAATTTGTTTCTTGGACTTTGTGTCTCGACTTTTCGACTGTACTTCTGAAACGTTTTGTCTTTAATGCACTGATGCAACGTCCATTATTGTCCTTTGACTGGATAATGGCTTTGTACCTTTACGTTCATCTGGATTCCACTTGAGAGAGTTTGTCTTTATTCATAACTGAAAGATTCTAACTGATGCTTCGAACTGGTCAGTTGAACTGATCTTTCAGTTGGGCTGGTGAAATCAGTTGACTCGTCAGTGGAACTGATTTCACATTTGTTCATTTGGACTGATCAGTTGGGTTTCTTCATCAGTTGAACACTCCTTCGGATGGCCAGACTTCTGAGGTTTTCCTACTGAATTACCTATCAACTGGACAATCAGCTCGACTGCTCAATTGACGTAATCAGTTAGACTGATTCATTTTGTGCGATCAATTGGGTCTTTAGTTTTGCAATGTAAACATCTCGTAGATGATCCTAGATGCTGCACACTAAGGTAGATCATTAGTAACATAATTAACAGGTTTTGTTATCACCAAAATCAAGATTGCGAACTTGAAAAGTTCCAACACCGATGACTTATTCTAAGCTTGAATCAGATCAGTTTGTCTTGTATTTTCAAATCGATCTGATTCATCACTATCAGTTTCTACCCATTTGGATTTGCTTTCTTCAGCTATCAGGACTTCATTCTCTTGTGCTCAAATGGTTTCTTTCCTTTATCAGTTGAATATCGATTGTCCTTCTTTGTCTTAGGACAGTCAGCAATAAAGTGTCCACTTTTGACACAGTTGTAGCAAACATTTGGTTCTTTTTTCGAGATGTTCCTGTGATATTGTCCTTGAAATGAGCCTTGATTCCTTCTCATGAATCTTCCAAATTTCTTTACGAATAGTTACATACCATCACTGCTTAGCTGTTCTACAGACTTTTCAGTTCAACCAGATGGTTTAGATTTTAAGGCGCTGAGAGTAGTTGTGACTGGTGGAGTTGATGATTCTTCTTCTCTCGTCTGTAGTTCAAATTCGTATGCTTTGAGATCTACAAATATATCTTGTAACTCCACTTTTTTGAGATATTTGGATTCTCTCATTGCATTTTTTTTCACATCCCATTCTTAAGAAGTTCACGAACCACTTTCAATGCAACTTCTTTATTTGAATACACCTTCCCTTTTGCATTCAATTCATTTATGATGTTGCTGACTCGTTCATCAAACTTGTTTATAGATTCTCCAGTCTTCATTTTTATGTTATCAAACTTTTGTACAGCTACTGATAGTGTGTTTTCCTTTGTTTGCTCATTGCCCTCGCACAACTGAATAAGCTTTTCCCAAATTTCTTTAGCAGTCTTGCGCATCTTTATTTTGCTGAAGGTATTTTTGTCCAGTATTTTGTACAAAGTATCCTTGGCCACATTATCCAAGTTTGCTTTCTTTTTGTCTTCAGCTATCCACTCTTCACGTTGTTTTTCGATACGATGAGGTGCTCCATCAGTTAGAGCAACAGCTGTGTTAGCTTTCATAATCTTCATTGGTCAATCAATTATAACGTACCACATGTCGTTATCTTGTGCAGCTAAATGAGCCCGCATTCTGATTTTCCAATAATCGAATTCTTCTCTTGAGAACAAAGGAATTTTGTTGAATGAAGACATGGTGTTGGAACATTTCATGTTCGCAATATTGATTTTGATGTTAAAAGAACTTGTTTATTTGTTTCTAATGAGTTTACCTAAGTGCGCAAAAACTGAAACTGATCAGGCTTCGAACTGATCAGTTACCAAGCTTAAACTCAAGCTATCTAGACGCAAACTGAAAATGCCAACTGATTGATCGAACTGAACCACTAAAAATGAAGTATAGTGAGCAGTTCAACTGACTATCTAGTCGATAGGTGGTTCAGTAGAAGACATTCAGAATCCCGGCCAGTTGATGAAGTGTTCAACTAATGAAGAGCCCAACTGACCGGTTCAACTGAATCAGTGAAATCAATTTGGCTGACGAGTCAACTGATTTCACCGCACCAGTTCAAGACCAGTTCAACTGACCAGTTCAGAACATCAATTAGGAGCGAACCATTTTGAAGATACCACAAGCTTAATCCAGCTGTGCACAAAGGTACAAAAGCTATTGTATGATCAAGGTACAATAAGAGACGTTGCAGCAGCCTTAAATCCAAATGTTCCATATGTCTATTTGGGAGAAAAAATTCAAACTGCAACAGATTCACTCACTGAGTCTCACTGTACGTTGAGACCAATGCCTTTAAATAGAAGCTGAAGATCAATGAAGACAATGAATGATGAGTGATGATGAAAAATAAAATACAGAGAGTGCACGCATAATGCTTATCAGCTTTGAAGAAGCAATCAGCCCAGAGGGAACACTTCAATGTGTTATCATCTTAGTCTTAAAAGCATATTTCACTCAGTGTGTGAGAACACTTTCGGGTAGTTTTCAGATATCATCACGCAAACACACACGCCACCACTCAAATTCCTTCTTGTACAAAGACTTAAAACATGTGTATGTAGTCCTTGACACACAGACGTCCAACCAAGTCTGATTCGAGTCGTATCTCCCGAATTCACATGAATTATACCTTTCTTGTCGTTGGAATAATTCCAAGTCTTGAAGTAGGGATATCGAACCTGTCAATCCAAATCTGAAATGACAATCATATAAATACCATATCAGTATATAACTCAATTCAAGACCTGTTCTGATCAATACTCAAATCGGTATATAATATGATCCATATCTGAACAAGGTACAATCTAATTCACATCAATGATATCACGATACAATCGAAATCATTACTGAATCTGATCAATATCAATCTACTGATGTTTCGACGGCATAACAATACAGTCACGATAACCTCGTCTATCTCCACATCACAGATATAATACCAGAATTCAGTACAACTCATAATCTGAATAATAACACAACTCTGATATATAATCTCAACTAAATCAACTATGAAATTCATAACAATTTCATAAACAGTCTATTCTTTAATCTGACTTCATTTATACAATGTCCACTGTAGCAGAAACATCATATCTGATTCATATTCAATTCTGACAATATCATAAATTCAAATCATGTCTAAAGGTAACGGAACTTACGTCCAGTTGTAGCCTGCGTCGATAGGAACACAGTACTGAAGTCGGATTCAAAAACAGACGGACAAATTTCTCACAAAAGGCATAAGAATATTTCAATTCTTTCTTGCACTTCCCTCGGCTCTTTCTTTCCTTCATTCTCATGGATTTGCATGTAGGTATATATATATATACACGTTCCTTAGGTAGAAGGCAAGTGGCTTAATCTTCATACTGCACGTCGCACCGCGGGTGCGCTCACTTTTGCACCGCGGGTGCGCTCCATGTATTGATATGCATCAATTTTCCCCGAAGCTTGGACCGCGGGTGCGCTCTGTCTTTTAACGCGGGTGCGCTGACCCTACTGGTACAACACCGCGGGTGCGGTCTGTCTAGCACCGCGGGTGCACTCAATCTCCAGTAGCAACTTTCATACCCTACTGTCCATACACCGCGGGTGCGGTATATTTCCAAGCGCAGGTACGGTCTCCCTATCTTCAAAAACTCTAACTTTCTGTCCACCTACCGCGGTTGCGGTAGAAAAGGAAGTACGGGGGCGGTGTCTCATCAATGCAATATTTCATAATCTCATTTAGTGACTCTCATTACATATCATGCATACTCATATCTTTCGAATATCACGTCAATGAAGACTAGTAAATCTCAAGCCTTACATATCTCCCCCTCTTAGATCTGAGTTCGTCCTGAAACTCGCAAGTAATCAATTCAGACATATCAGAAAGAATGTATACAGAGTTTAAATCAGAAACTCATCTCAAAGAATCCATTCTAAAATCTTAATATCATGACAAGTTTTGTCTTTCAGATAGTCTCTTTTATGCCTGTCAACTTACTATATTTTCAATAATAGAATAGTCTTTATTCTGAAATATCTTTCTTGTACGGATCTGTGATTCTAAATTGGAATAATAATTCAAGAGCATAATATCATAATACCCTTAGAAATAACTCTGACAGAATCAATCTCACAATACTGGCTATACAACATCCGTATATACCAATCAATGGCTCATGCCAAATCAATATCATCAGCTGTTATTAAATCTGTTTATCCCAGTCAAGGATATATTAAATCTTCGGCCCCAAATACCAATCGTCACCATTCGACGTCGGCATATTAAGTCTGTCTAGTCTGAGCTATCTTCATTCTCTTCTGAATTAGCTACATTTCCTTTGTCATATCTCTGACCGTATCAAATCTTATCTCAGGTATCTCCGAGATATTATTCTTATACCAAAGAAATCTGCAGTACTCACTGTACATTGTATCGTCTGTAACTATTTCATTATCCATCTAGTTATCTGATAACTATGATCGTACAATAATTCACACAGCGACAATATGTCATATCAACTGGTGCTAGCATCCAGCACTGCCACTTCCTGGATATCTCTCAATATCCGGATAGTACACTCTGGCTATCTGTCAGTCGTTGGATAATATATGAATGAGTTCATGGTATATTCTGCCACAATTACAAACTCAATCAAAATCCAAAATCTAATATAATCTACTCCCACATTCTGATCAATCTGACCATTTCTTTGACATCGATCTTTGTCATCTGGTCATGTTTGTACGTCATCTTGTACAAACTAGTAGATATGAATTGAACAATCTGTCAATCACAATCATATCATATCACAATCTGGAAGGTATTATTGTGATCTCATTACGAAATTCATCGAATTATACTCCCCATGTCTAGTCAGAAATATACCAATTCTGTAATAACTCTTATGATTTCTATCTTTCTATCTTCATTTATTGGAGATTCAGACATTTCCGTACAAATTCTGCCAACATTTCAGTACAAATTCTGTCACAACTGATTTAATCTGTTTATGTCAAAACTATCTGTTCGAATATCATACATTCTCAGTCATCAAAATGAAAACTGAATCCACTACGGTGCGTTTCGGACACTACCTGTCATTTCAGATTCGAACTATTTGGTACAAACCATCAGTTAATAATATATATTAAAAAAAAATACCTACCTGGTATTCGGTTCTGATTGTCGATGTCAAATTCTGTTGTACAATTCTGAAACATTTGACATCACAAGATAATCATTCTCATACCGTAAAATCACATATCTGTCACTCTGATCGATGCTCTGTTCTGATTATTGAAATTAAGCTCTGAACATTCTGATTATATTTCTGATCTACGGAAATCTCGAATTCAACTCTGATTCGGATTGAACTGTATATAATCTCAACGGTTCACATTGATCTGTAGCAAATACAGCTGTAGAAATATAACAATACTCAGGCAGACACAAAATAACAATCGTATACAAAAATCTGTCAATTCAGACCAAACATAAGTTTCTGACATTTCTGCTCTTTTTGATATCGGTATTATTCTTATCTACTGATCATGATCTCAACTGTGTCAAAATCAATCGGTATACTAACTTCAGATATCGCATATTCTGAATACAATCTATTTCAAGCAGGATTCATATCTGAATAATTTCTGTATACAATAATCACAGTTCTAAAAGTATTCAATACAATCTTAAGATATTCGATTCAGTCAATCAAATGCTGTAAGTATATCAAAACATCATAGATACAATGAGCATGAAATCATCATAATATTTCTGAACATACTGAAACATGCCAAAGAGAAACATAAAATCAGATGTAACTCCTGGTCGGTACTCTTCTACTGATCTTTCAATTCTTTCAGTGTCATTCTGTACATTCAATATCATTCTGTACTGAATTCTAAAACACAACCAGTACCTGGTATGAATTCAATTCTGAAATCTATCTTCCTAATACAAAACAATTCTGGAATCTTATCTAGCAGACATCAGCCAACTCGTACATCACTGGAAAATCTGCCAATGCTAGGCTCGATTTCAGTATGTCTACTGAATACATAAGGATGCCATCTGCTCCTTTCTGTAATAATCGAGTCATTGACAATACAGATATCCAAGGAATTCTAGATCTATAATCCTTACCGAGGAATTTCTACTCATCATTCCTATCTGGTCTGAATCTTATATTTTTCTGGCAGGAATCTACAATAGTTCTGTACTTGTTCAGCATATTAATATCAATAATGCGGTCAAATCAGAAATACAAGTACATCATAATCTAACTCGACCTTATTCTCATCTTACTGTAGTATACAATATTTCACAGAAATCTCTGATATCAATCTTTCTTTCCCATTAAGTAAGGGAATTAATACTACAGTACAATCAGACTCAACAATACAGCATATCTCAATGCAACTCAGTCAAAGATAATCGTAGGAAATGCATTAGTATATATCAATACCTATGCAATATAATCATAAAAAAAAACAGTACCTGCCACTATATCATCAGGTGTGTCCTGGGTCTGTTCCTCGGTCTTCTGCTTCCTAAAATCTTCGGGAACTTCTCTGAGGACAAACTCTAGCAAAGTGTCCCGGCTGTCTACAAATATGGCAACTACCAGTCACTCCCTGGCATTGCTCTGTGGAATGTCTCCCTCCGCAAATTGTGCAATACACTCCAGTATAACTTGGGCTGGAACCACTGGAGCTAGATGAACCGCTCAGTCCGCTCCTTAACTTCTTAAACTGTTTCTTTCGAGCTTTCAGCAAATCTTGCTTTCCACTCGTGCTGCCGCGTTCAAATCGGAGAGGGGATTTCTTTGTCTGGGGTTGCATCTCACACACCCTTTTTAGTTGTCTAATCAGACTCGCCTCCGCTCTCTTCGCTCTACTCATGGCATCAACAAAATGGTAAGGTCGCTGCATATTCATCAATGCAACTATCTCCGAGTTCAATCCTCTGATGAACTGATCCGCTATAGCTTCATCATTCCCAATTATATTAGGAGCACAACGCAGTAGAGTAGAGAATTTAGCAACATATTCTTCAATATTCAGTTGACCTTGTCTCAAATTCTCAAACTCTGCTTTCTTGTCCTCCCGGTACGAAACTGAGAAAAATCTTCGATAAAATTCAGTTCTGAATATTTCCCACGAAATCACTGTACCTCTCTGTTCTAGCATTCTTTTACTTGTAATCCACAAACTTCTGGCAGTCTCTCGTAACTGGTGGAATATCAGTTTAATTCTCTGCTCATCTGAATAATCAAGTAAATCAAACAGTATTTCTATGTCATCAAACCAGTTCTCACAATCTTCAGACGTCTCGACACCACTCAGAATCGACGGCTGAAATAACTGAAATTCTTCCAACTGTATTTTCATCTGAGTTTCTGATACATCTATCTGTTCAGTCGAAGTACTACCCCTTTCTGGAATTCTCCGTGGAGGTATATCTGCTTATCGAAACATTAGTACTCAAACACTACAAATCTGTTCCAATCTTTCTCTGATCATCTTACTGCTGATCATGAATCAGATCTGATTCATACTCAATAATACATATTACCAATTCAAATCAGATAATTAGATAACATGTATTTAAAGCAGTAAAGCATAATGTCATGCTAGCACACACAATGTAAGTCAACATTAAAATAAATCTCATGCTAGCAATCACATGCAAGGAAAGAAAACTCACTCTACCCCGCTCATTCTATTCTATCTCAGTCTAAAGGATCTATCGCTCTGATACGACCTGTTGTGGGGACCCGGACGCTAATCATCTTCTTAATCATCTTTGGGATTTAATTATCAATTAAGATAAACAGGGTCTAAAAAATTTTTCTTTTTAAAATATAAGTGCGGAACGTAATGGAATTTAACTAATATACATCTCAGCATAAAAGTACAATAATGTACAACAATTATTCAAACTAGTCTAAGGTTCAACTACTAGTTTCCAGTATTAAACCAAGTCTACATCCAAGTCCGGAATCACCACTCTAATCACCCTGATCCTGTCCCACCTGTTGTCATGCACACATACAAAACAAGACAACAGCCGGATACTCCGGTGAGAATAATCCCAGTATAAAACATGTATACATGCATATACACAATATAAATCATAAAGCATATTATCATGCTTAAAATTCATAACAATAGGTTTCATAGTCTAGGAAACCAAATCAAAATAAGCATGCAGTAACATTGGATTCCATAATCTCTGAAATCAAAATAAAATAAGCATGCAACTCAATTCAATTCATATCTTGACTCGACTCGACTCGACTCTAACTCTAGGGATCCCGGTGTGAATAAGACGTCACTGTCTGTCACCTACCCTCCCAATCGGGGTAACTGTACGTCTTATTCCTAGACTTCGGTACTGTCTGTATCGAATGTGTACAATCGGAGTGAATCTGTTCTGAAGCGTCGATACCACCGAACATCTAGTTTGGCAAGTCTGCCAATGACTCTCCTATTTCAATGCGTGAATATATATCTATAAACAAGACACAATCATAATCAAATATAAATAATAAATCTAGTATGTGATTTAGGGAAACTCCAACCAAGTCTGATTCGAGTCGTATCTCCCGAATTCACATGAATTATACCTTTCTTGTCGTTGGAATAATTCCAAGTCTCGAAGTAGGGATATCGAACCTGTCAATCCAAATCTGAAATGACAATCATATAAATACCATATCAGTATATAACTCAATTCAAGACCTGTTCTGATCAATACTCAAATCGGTATATAATCTGATCCATATCTGAACAAGGTACAATCTAGTTCATATCAATGATATCACGATACAATCGAAATCATTACTGAATCTGATCAATATCAATCTACTGATGTTTCGACGGCATAACAATACAGTCACGATAACCTCGTCTATCTCCACATCACAGATATAATACCAGAATTCAGTACAACTCATAATCTGAATAATAACACAACTCTGATATAGAATCTCAACTAAATCAACTATGAAATTCATAACAATTTCATAAACAGTCTATTCTTTAATCTGACTTCATTTATACAATGTCCACTGTAGCAGAAACATCATATCTGATTCATATTCAATTCTGAAAATATCATAAATTCAAATCATGTCTAAACGTAATGAAACTTACGTCCAGTTGTAGCCTGCGTCGATAGGAACATAGTACTGAAGTCGGATTCAAAAACAGACGGACGAATTTCTCAAAAAAGGCGTAATAATATTTCAATTCTTTCTTGCACTTCCCTCAGCTCTTTCTTCTCTTCATTCTCATGGATTTGCATGTAGGTATATATATATATGTATACACGTTCCTTAGGTAGAAGGCAAGTGGCTTAATCTTCATACTGCACGTAGCACCGCGGGTGCGCTCACTTTTGCGCCGCGGGTGCGCTCCATGTATTGATATGCATCAACTTTCCCCGAAGCTTGGACCGCGGGTGCGCTCTGTCTTTTAACACGGGTGCGCTGACCCTACTAGTACAACACCGCGGGTGCGGTCTGTCTAGCACCACGGGTGCGCTCAATCTCTAGTAGCAACTTTCATACCCTACTGCCCATACACCGCGGGTAAGGTATATTTCCAAGCGCAGGTGCGGTCTCCATATCTTCAAAAACTCTAACTTTCTGTCCACCTACCGCGGTTGCGGTAGAAAAGGAAGTACGGGGGACGGTGTCTCATCAATGCAATATTTCATAATCTCATTTAGTGCCTCTCATTACATGTCATGCATACTCATATCTTCCGAATATCACATCAATGAAGACTAATAAATCTCAAGCCTTACAAAACTCGATTTAATTCATCGATGTGCACATTCTTAGAACACGAGATATTGCAGATCATCACGTTTTTAGAGAATTCTTTCGATCCAATAATTGGTATCAGAGCTAGTTGTTCTAATAAGGACATTTGAAAACTGATTTTTTTAAAATGTGTCTAAAATGTTTTTAAAATGGTTTTCAAAACCTTCTGATAATATTTTATATGTTTGCTGTGCTATTTTTTTGTTTAGTTGTTTGCAGGATTTTTGAGTTCAACTGACAGCAGGATAGCTAAATTGATCAACAGACAAGATTTTAGTTGCCAGCTTACCAGTTCAACTAATCATCAGACAAAACACAACTACCAGCTGAAACTGATGAGTTAAGTGGAGCTTAATCATTAGAAGTGCTGCCGCTCATTGCCATATCAGATCCTAGTAGTTGATCATTGCAGTTCAGCATCAGTTGAGTCCACTTTGCATCAGTTAGATCAGTAAGCCAGCACAGAGATCAAGTCCAAGGCAATTAGCTGTTCTTATGGCAAAAGAAACTCAAAATCGATGCAGCATTCCAAGAATTCTAGGTGACCAATTTTTGGTACACTCAGTTCGATTTTATATAAACTGACTGATACTTGATGTTATTTGACATTTGCTAAGTGTAGTAGCAAGTCCCTTACATAAGATGGTGTGCTTTATATTAATACAAGGGACGTGTAATGGATTAAATTAACTGCTTCCAGTTAATGGATTATATTTTCATGTAGCTGATTCTTCCAGTTTATATGTTGCCTTAACTGCTAAAGTGTTTATTTCTTAAACTTCTTTTTAAAATCGCGCAACAATTATATTTTTGAGAAGGAGTTTTTGATTCAGTTCTTGAAGGGGGAGCTATTCTTTAAAACTGATTTTAAATTTGTTATCCCTCAAACAGAAAAATTGTTTTCAAATCGTTTTATTTAGTTGTTGAGGGGGATCTTTTCTTTCTTATATCCCTCGAGCTAAAAGTTCTTTTAGTCGCTTTAATGTTTTTAAACGTTTTTTATTCTCACAAATGGGGATATTTATTAACTGTTTAAATTTATTTTAAATAGTTTTAACTATTCAAGTTTTGTGATCATCAAAAAGGGGGAGATTGTTAGAACATTTCATGTTCACAAACTAGATTTTGATGTTAACAAAACTTGTTTATTTGTTTCTAATGAGTTTAGCTAAGTGCGCAGAAACTGAAACTGATCAGGCTTTGAACTGATCAGTTACCAAGCTTGAACTGAAGCTATCGAGACGCAAACTGAAAGTGCTAACTTATTTGAATCAAACTGAACCAGTACAACTGAAGTATCAAGAGCAGTTCAACTGATTGTCAATGTTATAGGTGGTTCAGCAGAAGACATTCAGAAGCCTGGCCAGCTGATGAAGTGTTCAACTGATGAAGAGCCTAATTGACCAGTTCAACTGAATCAGTGAAATCAGTTCAGCTGATGAGTCAACTGATTTCACCGCACCAGTTCAAGACTAGTTCAACTGACCAGTTCAGAATATCAGTTAGGAGCGAACCAGTTTGCAGATACGACAAGCTTAATCCAGCTGTGCACAAAGGTACAAAAACTATTATACGATCCAGATACAATAAGAGACGTTGCAGCAGTGCTTAAAGCCAAATGTTCCAGATATCTATTTGGGGAACAAATTCAAGTTGTAACGGATTCATTCACTGAGTCTCACTGTACGTTCAGCCAAACGCCTTTAAATAGAAGCCAAAGCTCAGTTAAGACGATGATGAGTGATGATGAGAAGAGAAAATACAGAGAGGGCACGCATAATGCTTATCAGCTTTGAAGAAGCAATCAGCCCAGAGGGAACACTTCAACGTGTTATCAGCTTAGTCTTAGAATCATATTTCCCTCAGTGTGTGAAAACACTTTCGGGTAGTTTTGAGAGATCAGTTCAAAAACACACACCACCACTCAAATTCCGTCTTGCCCAAAGACATAAAACATGTGTATGTAGTCTTTGACACATAGACTTTAAAACATGTGTTGGCTAGAAGGTGATGCCTTTAGTCTAGACTATGAGTTCAGTTAGGCAGTGGGTAAGTCCTAAGTTGGGTGGATTTGTACAAGGTGTTGTATAAATCAAAGCCTTCTAGTGGTACCAACCCGAGGAGATTGAAGGGGTGACGTAGGAGCAGTTCAGTCTCCGAACATCCATAAATATATCTTGTGTACTCTAAATGTTAACCCTTAGCTTTAAACTAATTTCTTTTGTTCGAGTATCTAACAGTTCAGTTCTCAACATAACTGAACTAATATATGCGAGAACTGACCCCCCTTATCATCAGTTAATCAGTTACACGAGATCAAAAGCTTTAACCGATCAGTTTTCTTAACGAAGGATTACTTCGAGTATTTTCCGATTGGTTTCTAACCAAACTCGATTTAATTCATCGATGTACACATTCTTAGAACATGTGCTATTGCAGCTCATCATGTTTTTAGGGGATTTTCCCTATCCAACACATGGTGATCAGACGTATGAATAGTAATATTCAGAAACAAGATTGAAATCGCTCTGATAGCACTTGTTAGGATCGGTTATAAGTGTCGAAGTATTTAGAAGGGGTGAGGTTGAACAAACACTTAAATATATTTGACTCTTTTTCGATAAAGGTGAATCAGCTTAGTAATCAACTGAGTTCAAGAATCTTTTAGTCGATGTCAATCAGTTAACTAGTATAAATGCAGGAAATAAACTGACTGACAGATTGAATACTCAAGGAATTTCTGAAATAAAGAACACAAAAATTTTTACGGATGTTCGGAGACTTCAAATACTCCTACGTCAGCCCTTATATCACAAGGATATGATATTCACTAAAAGACTTTGATTTATTACAGAAACTGTAATAACCTACTTCAATTTGGTCTTAAAACTACCAAACTGAAACTCTTCCGTATCTTTACAATTTATCAATATACAACTGATTTTCTTATTCAGCACAACTGATCATACGAGATCGAATACAACAATGTAATGTGATAGTGCTTTTGCTCAGATGATAGTCTGAAAACTATGAATTCTTATGTGAGTTTTTCTGTCTGAATAACGTAGCTGAACTTGTAAGATTGAATTCAAAAAATTACTCAGAATATTTTTTCGCGAAAGTTATTTATAGGCTTTGCTTCCAACGATAACATTGAATGCATTTAAATGACTTATATCCGTTGATTTGTCCTTTCTGAATGTGTCAACATTCTTCTGACAATAGTACACTGTGACATTCTGATTTGCGGTGTTCCCACTACGAGTTACATACTGCTTTCGTACCAATTGTCGGTTGTTGTCTATGCTCTTAACTGATGACGTGTTAAACTGATTATTAGTTGACTATATAGCTGATCAGTTGAGTTGTCTGTATAACTGATCGGTCTTAACTGATAGTTCAATTATCTTAACTGATATAGTTCAGTTAGCTTTGATCAATTTGATTGCTTCCGATTATTTTGCACATTAATTATCAAATCGGGCAACTTCAGTTTAAGACCGAATTAATTCAGTTTAGTCGATCAGTTTTGGAATTTTCAAAAGCTTATTTGTCAAACTTCAAAATTTAAATTCCAACACATATGCGTCTAGACAGCTGAAGGTTCATTCGAAGAATTACCTGTCTCATGACCTCGAGTTTGCAGCAGTAGTATTTACTCTAAAGGTCTGGAGACATTACTTATAGAGGGAGAAGTGCAAGATTTTCAATGATCATAAAAGCTTGAAGTACTTCTTCAACCAGAAAGAGTTGAACGTGAGGCAGTGGAGATGGTTAGAGCTGGTGAAGGATTAAAACTGCAATATTAGCTACCATCCATGAAAGGCTAATGTGGTCGTTTACGCTTTGAGTAGAAATATAGTAGTTATCGCTAAATTGATAGTTTAGAGACCATTGCAAGTAGAGATTTAGCTATTCGAGCTTGCAATGTATGTTAGGAGCGAGGCTCCTAATATTTCTACTGTGACAGTTCAGTCTACCCTGAGGATAGAAATCGTGAAGGTCAGTCTTCCAATGAGCAATTAAAGAAATGGAGACTGAGAGATGAATCTAGGGATCAGAAGCTGTATTTGGAGGAGGATGGCGTATTTCGATATCGAGATCGACTTTGGGTTCCTAGTGGTGATTCACTGAGAGAGGTCTTTATGAAAGAAGCCCACAATACTCCGTACTTCATTCTTCTTGGAAGTATGAAGATGTATAAGGATTTGCAATCATTATATTGGTGGTCGGGCATGAAACAGGATATCTTGCGTTTTGTGTCCGAGTGTTTGACATACCAGCAAGTTAAGGCAGAACACGAGAGGCCAGGTGGGAAGCTTAAGCCACTTTCTATACCCGAGTGGAAATGAGAAAATATTACGATGGATTTTGTAGTGGGATTTCCAAGGACTATCAGGGGATTCAATGCCATTTGGGTGATAATTGATCGTCTTACAAAGTCAGTGCACTTTCTACCTATTAAGACGACGTTCACAATGACACAATATGCAGAGTTGTAGATCCGAGAGATAGTCCGATTTCACAGAATTCCAGTATCTATTTTTTTGGACAGAGATCCGAGATTCACATCATCCTTCTGAAAGAGTTTACATTCAGCTATGGGGATGAATTTGCTATTCAGTACAGCGTTTCATCCTCAGACCGATGGTCAGTCTGAAAAGTTACCTATGGAGGATTTAATCCGAGCTTGTGTGATCGATTTCCAGGGCAGTCAGTTGGGAACCAAAGTTACCTCTAGTGGAGTTCACCTATAACAATAGCTAACAATCTTCTAGAGGTATGGAGGCACTTTATAGAAGGAAATGTAGATCACCGATACATTCGGATGAGGTTGGTGAAAGATGACAGTTAGGTCCGGACTTGATCAAGCAGACAACAGAGCTAGTAGTCAAAATCCGAGATAAGCTGAAGACTGCTCAGAGCCACTAGAAAAGCTATGCTGATAAGCGGCGAAGGGAGCTAGAGTTTGCGGTAGGCGACCACGTATTTGTGAAGGTAGCACCTATGAAGGGTGTTACGAGATTTGGCAAGAAAGGTAAACTCAGTCCGAGTTAATAGGACCGTTAGATGTTCTGGAGAGGATTGAAACATTAGCTTATAGAGTGGCGTTGCCACCGATGTTGGCTCGAGTGCATAATTTTTTCCATATCTCGATGTTGCGAAAGTACATGTAGATTCCTTCACATGTGCTGAATTATGAATCTCTGCAGTTGACTTCGAATATGTCATATGAGGAAAGGTCTACACAGATTCCTGATAGGCAAGAAAAAGGCTCCGGAATAAGGTCATTCACATAGGTCAAAGTCAAGTGGCAAAACATTTGGAGGAGGAAGCTACTTGGGAAACTGAGACCGACATGAGGAGTCGCCACATGGAGTTATTCAGTGAGTCTTAATTTCGAGGACGAAATTTCATTTAAGGGAGGGAGGAATTGTAAAGTCCAAAATGCGATAACATAATCCAACTGCATGAAAATATAGGAAAATGAAAAATTTCTAATAAAATTATTTTAATTACATTGATTAAATGTAGTAGGCATGTTTACAAGTTTGAAAATATGGTTTTATATTAGAATGCATAAAACTGTGTTTTCAATGGTCATTCGAGACACGACTGAAGAACGGAGACCGAGGACTATAAAGGAAAAATATTTTTATTAAATGATTATTTTTAATTATTTAATATATGGTATATTTACTAGGTAATTTTGAAAATTGGTGCTTTTGAGATATTTTTACATGCTTGAGTCGTATTTTAAACTAGTAATCCAATTTTGACGCAAACATGGACTTTTTGGAGGTTCGGTTATGATTTTCGAAAATTTTCCTAAACGAGATATGTAGAACCCGTAAATCGGACTACGTAGAAGCCATGCATAATTTCTAATATTTAAATTAAGATGATGTTATTGCATGAGTATCTAAATTCTATTCTTTAAATTTAATTATTTTATGCAGTAGTTTAATTGTACCTTTTTAGTTAAATAAGTGAGGTCGGACTGGAGTTGGGGTTTTGAGATAAAATTTAATATTAAGAAAACATTCCTAGAATTTATTTAAGATAAATAATAAGTTAATTTAATGTAAAAGAATGTTTAAGGAATTTATTTAAATAATTTGAGTTAAGTAGTAAATAAAATTCAATAATTAATTTCTTAATTCACTAAAATATTTAATGAGTAGATAAAACAATAAAGATTTAAAATGCAATATTTAAGAAATATTTCCCCTCCATTTTATTCAAATTTTCGGCCACCCCATTTCTAGAAGATTTAGTTTTTTGATTTGCAACTCAACTTTGATTCCTTTCCATATCCACTTCATGATAGATAATCCCATAATTTTAAACCCTCATTTAATTAATAATTAATCGATTTCCTACCCTACTTTATCTAATAAAAATCGGCCACCCCATTAGGATATTTAAAAATATTGTCAACTCTCCATCTTTAATTCTTTCTCCAACCTTTTCTTGGGAGATTATTCCCTCACCATTTATCACCAACAAATAATTAATTAAGCAATATTTCTCCATTGTTCCTAGACCTAAATATCTACCAAGTGCTGTAATGCCCGAGTTTTTATACAGTGTTTAACTACGATTAAGGATTTTTAATCGAGATAATTATGAAAGGGCTAACCGAGACACGAAATGAGATCGCGTGTGAAAATTAATGTGCGAGGACAGTAGCATCGGCGCACATGCGCGACCGGATGCGCGCACATGCGCCAAACAGGCAGAAGACCTCGCGCATATGCGCGGAAGATGTCGCGCATATGCCCGAAGCCTATGCGAGGAACTCCAGAGAGTCTCGCGCATATGCGCGGAGATGAGTCGCGCATATGCACGAGGCGATGTGCAGGATACGCGTGGAGACCGAGTGTCTCGCGCATATGCGCCGATTGGGGTCGCGCATATGCGCGA
This sequence comes from Primulina tabacum, assembly GCF_025594145.1. Lineage (NCBI taxonomy): Eukaryota > Viridiplantae > Streptophyta > Magnoliopsida > Lamiales > Gesneriaceae > Primulina > Primulina tabacum. Next base: position 43,379,277 of record NC_134550.1, on the reverse strand, counting down.
GACGTGTGCTACAAAAGATTAAGCCACTTGCCCTTCCATGCATGAATATATATACATATGCATTCGGTTCATTCTCCAGAAGAAAGAAGAAAGAGGAACGAAGCAGCTTCGAGGGAAAATAGCTTTTGAATTTTAGAATTCGATTTGCGATCAATCCGTCCGTTAGATTTTAAATCCGACTTCGGTACTATGTTCCTATCGACGCAGGCTATAACTGGAAGTAAGTTTTACTACGTTTTGACATGTTTTGAAATTATGATGTTGTTGGAATTGAATACATGTCATATGTGTTGTTCTTGACATGTTAGACAGTGTAGAATCGAAGTCAGATTAAGAAACGGACTGAATATGGAAGTGTTATGATTTTCAGAATGAGATTGACTAGAATTGATGTCAGATTTGTACGGTGGTTGATTGTAAATGATTGGAATTGGTATAGACTGATATAGTATTATCAGTATCGCAAGATTGTACTGTTGTACCGTCAGAATTTGATAAAACAGAGATGTTGTGATTTGATTAGAATATTGATACAGTATATTGATATTGTCATTGCCAGATTGAACATTGACAGGCTTTGAGTCGAGACTTCGATTGTATCAGAGCGACAGAATAAAAGGTATAAATAAATGTTGATTCGGGATTGCACAACTCGAGTTAGGTTCGACTTGAGTTTCCCAAAATCACATACTATATTTTATTGCATTGATAATTGCAGATTATCAGATTGATATGTTTAGTCTATTGAATTATAGCAGAGCCAGAGTTTGAGTCTAGGGCAGATCAGCCTAGCTAGGGCAAAACCGCCGAGTCTTTGTCAGAACCGCGTAGACTCTAGACTTACGGTGTATTGATGAGCTTAGATGTAGATCGACGTCTATTATAGACATTCGATACAGCATACCAAAGTCTAAATTAGATCGGGATCCCTAGGGTAGAAATAAGTTGAGATAAGATAATAAGTCATTGACTTAAATACAGATTCGTATTGGTTCATGTAGTCATATTGGATACATGTTTTAATGATTATTTATGCTTTTATATATGTTTTATATGATTGCATTGATACATTGTTTATACTGGGATATTTATATCTCATCGGAGTTATCCGGCTGTTGTCTTGTCTATATGTGTGCATGGCAACAGGTGGGACACGGTTCAGGGTCACAGAGGTGAAGAAAGATCGAGTTAGAGTGGAGACTACGGACTTGGACTAGAGTTAGGGTTTAAACACTTGTTATATAGTTGTTAAACCTTAGTTGAGACTGATTGTATATAGTGCAAGATTTGTACTTTTAATACTGACGTGTATGTTAAGATGTATGCCATTACGTTCCGCATTTTAAAAAAAAATTTAGACCCTGTTTATTATAATTAATTAAATTAGTCTCAATGACGATTAATTAGATGATTAGAGTCCGGGTCCCGACAACATGTGGTATCAGAGCGATAGATCCTTTAGATTGAGATAGAAGAGGCTAGTGAGCGGGGTAGATTAAGGATTTCTTTCCTGCTTTTGAATGCTAGCATGTCTTACTGCTTTAATACATGTTTCTTGCTCATCTGATTTGATATAGTAATATGTTTTATTGAGAATGGATCAACACCAATTCTAGATCAGCAGTAAGATGATCAGAGGAGGACTGAACTTGGTTGTTGTATTTGAGTTACTAATTCTGTTGATAACCAGATATGCCTCCGAGACGAATCCCAGAACAGGGTAGTACATCAGAATCCTCCAATGGATGTAACACCGCCTCCAATGGAAACGTTACTGAAAAGATTTCAGTCATTTCACCCGCCAACTTTGAAAGGAACAGAGAACGCTGTGGAGTGCGAGAGTTGGCTTGACGATATTGAAATGCTGTTTGATTCATTGGAGTATACAGATGAGCGGCGAATTCCATTGATTGGACACCAGTTACACGATGTTGCAAAGAACTGGTGGATTATGATAAAGAGGGCTTTGGAGCATAGAGGTACGACTATTACCTAGAATGTCTTTAGAACTGAATTTTATCAACGATTCTTTCCAGTGTCGTACAGAGAGGACAAGGGGGCGGAGTTTGCCAATCTCAAGCAGGGACAGATGAACATAGAAGCATACGTGTCCAAGTTCTCCACCTTGTTGAAATTTGCTCCACATGTGGCTGACAGCGAGGAAGCTACTGCTGACCTGTTCATCAATGGCTTGAACCCTGATATTTTCACATTAGTGAACACAGGGCGACCGAATAACTTTACTGACGCCCTGAACAGAGCCAAAGGAGCAGAAGTCGGGCTGATGAGACAGAAAGGGGCTTCATTTGTGCCTCCAGCACCGAAACCACAGCAACCACCTCCCAGATTTGAGGGTGGTAGCAGCAGTGGAGGGAAAGAAGGAATTTTGAAAGCCAGAGGAAAGCAATTTAAGAAATTTGGCAGCAGTTCTTCCAGCTCCGGTGGTTCCAGACAGAGCCAGAGTTACACTGGAGTTTATTGCAAGACTTGCGGAGGAAGACATGCAACTGAGAAATGCCAGGGAGTAACTGGTAGTTGCAACATCTGTAAACAGCCGGGAAACTTTGCTAAAGTGTGTCCACAGAGAGGGTCCCAAAGATCTCAGGGAGCCGAGTCATTGGGATCAGCAGCACAGACTGAGAGACGATCAGCTGTTGTTCACACCGTCCAGCCAGCGCCAGCTCAGTCACAGCAGAGGCCAGGAGGTAGCCAGATTGTTAGCCAGCCTCCTAGACAGCAGGCCAGAGTATTCGCTTTGACCGAGGAGCAGGCCCAGGAAGCACCAGATGACGTTGTGGCAGGTAACTGTTCTTTATGTGGTTACCCTGCTTATGTATTGATTGATACCGGTGCTTCACATACTTTTATTTCTGAACGATTTGCATTAAGTTATGCATTGCCTGTAGAATCTTTAGCTACTGTAGTGTCGGTCTCTTCTCCTTTAGGGACAGGTTTGATATAAGTAAATTCTGTAAAACATTGTATAGTACAGTATGACGGGCATGAGATTGAGTTAGAGTGTATTGTACTGGGGTTGTCTGATTTTGATTGTATTATCGGTATTGATATGCTGACCAAGTACAGAGCTACAGTTGATTGTTTCCACAAGATAGTGAGATTCAGACCAGATATGACGGAAGAGTGGAAATTTTACGGTAAGGGTTCTAGATCGAGAATTCCTTTAATATCCGTATTATCTATGACTCGATTATTACAGAAAGGAGCAGAGGGATTCCTTTTCTATTCAGTAGACGTACTGAAGTCGAGTCCATCATTGGCAGATCTACCAGTAGTACGTGAGTTTGCTGACGTCTTTCCAGATGAGATCCCGGGATTATCTCCAGTTAGAGAGATAGACTTCAGCATTGAATTGATGCCAGGTACAGTTCCAATTTCTAGAGCCCCGTACAGAATGGCACCCATTGAATTGAAAGAATTAAAAGATCAGCTGGAAGATTTACTGGCCAAGGGGTACATCAGACCGAGTGTTTCTCCTTGGGGTGCTCCAGTATTGTTTGTAAGAAAGAAGGACGGTTCTATGAGACTATGCATCGACTATCGGCAACTGAACAAGGCAACGATAAAGAATAAATATCCTTTGCCTCGTATTGATGATTTGTTTGACCAGTTCCAGGGTTCTTCAGTATATTCCAAAATTGATTTAAGATCGGGATATCATCAGCTGAGAGTTAGAGATTCTGATATCTCGAAAACAGCATTCAGAACCAGGTATGGACATTATGAGTTTATTGTCATGCCATATGGTTTGACGAATGCTCCAGCGGTGTTTATGGGATTGATGAACCGTGTATTCCAGAAATATCTCGATGAATTTGTGATTATTTTCATCGATGATGTTTTTATTTATTCAAAGAATATGATTGAGCATGCTGAGCATCGAAGAACTGTGTTGCGAATTTTAAGGGCTGAGAAATTATATGCTAAACTGTCGAAATGCGAGTTTTGGTTGAGACAGGTAGTATTTCTGGGGCATATTATATCCGGAGATGGGATATCAGTGGATCCCAGTAAGGTTGAAGCCGTGATTTCTTGGCCAAGACCGACGTCAGTGCCCGAAATTTGAACTTTTATGGTTTTAGCGGGATATTACCGTCGTTTTATTAAAGATTTCTCAAGTATTGCTAAACCGATTACTCAGCTGACTCAGAAGAATGCTCCATTTGTTTGGTCTGTAGAATGCGAGACCAGTTTTCTGGAGTTGAAGAAGAGATTAACCAGTGCTCCGGTGTTGACTGTCCCATCCGGTACTGGTGGTTTTGTGGTTTATTGCGACGCTTCTCACAGAGGGTTGAGATGTGTTCTGATGCAGCGAGGGCATGTTATTGCTTATGCCTCAAGAAAACTTAAACCACATGAGACTCGTTATCCAATCCATGATCTTGAATTGGCAGCCATTGTCTTTGCATTAAAGATATGGCGACACTATCTTTATGGGGAAAAGTTTGAGATATATTCTGATCATAAGAGTTTGAAATATCTGTTTTCGCAGTCTGAATTGAATATGAGACAACGAAGATGGCTTGATTTGCTTAAAGATTTTGATTGTGAAATCAAATACTATCCAGGAAAGTCTAATGCAGCAGCTGATGCACTAAGTCGAAAGGTATGTTCCTTATCCTTGTCGACGATCGGTGTTTCAAATTTGATAGAAGACTGCTGTTTGTCTGGATTAGCATTTGAAACAGATTATAGACCGTTGAGACTTTACACGGTGCAAGTAGAACCAAAGCTGATTATGAGAATTAAAGCGGCTCAGAAAGTTGATTAGAATGTACAGAGATCAATAGTGATGGTCAGAACAGGGCATAGATCGGAATATCAGGTACGTGATAACGTCTTGTATGTAAATAATCGTTTGGTTGTGCCGAATGTTTCAGAGTTGAGACGACAGATATTATCAGAAGCGCACAACAGTCGATTCAGTATTCATCCTGGTGGCAGAAAGATGTGTAATGATTTGAAAAGACAGTTCTGGTGGAAACAAATGAAGACTGACATTGCCGAATTTGTTTCCAAATGTCTGAATTGCCAGCAGGTGAAAGCAGAAAGAAAGAAACCAGGAGGTTTATTACAAAGTTTGTCCATTCCTGAATGGAAATGAGATCACATTTCCATGGATTTTGTGACGCAGCTGCCGCGTTCCTCCCGAGGTTGTGATGCGATTTGGGTCGTGATTGACAGATTGACCAAATCCGCATGTTTTATTCCGTACAAGATGACGTACAGATTTGACCAGATGGCAGAGATTTATGTCAGAGAAGTGATCAGATTGCACGGAGTGCCGAAGTCAATTGTATCAGATCGTGATCCTCGATTTTCTTCGCACTTTTGGCAGAGTTTGCAGCAGGCTCTCGGTACGAAGTTACATCTGAGTACCGCATATCATCCACAGACCGACGAACAGTCAGAGCGGACTATCTAGACACTGGAAGATATGCTAAGAGCAGTGGTGCTTGATTTTAGCACTAATTGGCAAGATGCATTGCCACTTTGTGAGTTTTCGTACAACAACAGCTATCAGACGAGTATTGAGATGGCACCATTTGAAGCGTTGTACGGAAAGAAGTGTCGATCCCCTCTTTATTGGGATGATATCTCTGAAGTTCCGGAGACTGGACGTGATATGATCAGAGATATGACAGAAAAAGTGAAGCTAATTCAAAAGAAAATGAAGGCAGCACAAGACAGAAAGGCCAAATATGCCAATGTTCGACGTAGACCGTTAGTATTTGAGGCAGGAGACCGAGTATTTTTAAAGATTTCACCTTTCAAAGGAGTTGTCAGATTTGGCAAGAAAGGGAAATTGTCTCCACGATATATTGGGCCTTATGAGATTCTCGAAAAGATAGGAGATTGTGCATATCGACTCGCGTTACCGCCTTCATTATCCAGGATACATGATGTCTTTCATGTATCGTTATTAAGGAAATACCTTCCTGATGCTTCACATGCTATTCAGCCAGACGAGGCCGAATTGGATGAGACGTTGAGCTATATTGAAAAACCGATTCAGATTATTGATCGTAAAGAAAAACAACTCAGAACGAAGGCCATTCCACTTGTGAAAGTTCAATGGACTCGTCATGGCACTGAAGAAGCAACCTGGGAAACTGAATCAGATATGAGACAAGAATTCCCTGAGTTGTTTCGATAATATAAACTTTTTAGACCGTTTCTGTATATACTCCCTATTGATATAATTGAATGCCTGTGATTTCGAGGACGAAATCGTATCTTAGGGGGGAGAAATGTAATGCCCGAGTTTTTATACAGTGTTAAACTACGATTATTGATTTTTAATCGAGATAATTATGAAAGGGCTAACCGAGACACGAAATGAGATCGCGTGTGAAAATTAATGTGCGAGGACAGTAGCATCGGCGCACATGCGCGACCGGATGCGCGCACATGCACCAAACAGGCAGAAGACCTCGCGCATATGCGCGGAAGATGTCGCGCATATGCGCAAAGCCTATGCGAGGAACTCTAGAGAGTCTCGCGCATATGCGCGGAGATGAGTCGCGCATATGCGCGAGGCGATGTGCAGGATACGCGCGGAGACCGAGTGTCTCGCGCATATGCGCCGATTAGGGTCGCGCATATGCGCGAGACGTGTGCTACAAAGATTAAGCCACTTGCCCTTCCATGCATGAATATATATACATATGCATTCGTTCATTCTTCAGAAGAAACAAGAAAGAGGAACGAAGCAGCTCCGAGGGAAAATAGCTTTTGAATTTTAGAATTCGATTTGCGATCAATCCGTCCGTTAGATTTTAAATCCATCTTCGATACTGTGTTCCTATCGACGTAGGCTATAACTGGAAGTAAGTTTTACTACGTTTTGACATGTTTTGAAATTATGATGTTGTTGGAATTGAATACATGTCATATGTGTTGTTCTTGACATGTTAGACAGTGTAGAATCGAAGTCAGATTAAGAAACGGACTGAATATGGAAGTGTTATGATTTTCAGAATGAGATTGACTAGATTTGATGTCAGATTTGTACGGTGGTTGATTGTAAATGATTGGAATTGGTATAGACTGATATAGTATTATCAGTATCGCAAGATTGTACTGTTGTACCGTCAGAATTTGATAAAACAGAGATGTTGTGATTTGATTAGAATATTGATACAGTATATTGATATTGTCATTGCCAGATTGAACATTGACAGGCTTTGAGTCGAGACTTCGATTGTATCAGAGCGACAGAATAAAAGGTATAAATAAATGTTGATTCAGGATTGCACAACTCGAGTTAGGTTCGAATTGAGTTTCCCAAAATCACATACTTTATTTTATTGCATTGATAATTGCAGATTATCAGATTGATATGTTTAGTCTATTGAATTATAGCAGAGCCAGAGTTTGAGTCTAGGGCAGATCAGCCTAGCTAGGGCAGAACCGCCGAGTCTTTGTCAGAACCGCGTAGACTCTAGACTTACGGTGTATCGATGAGCTTAGATGTAGATCGACGTCTATTGTAGACATTCGATACAGCATACCAAAGTCTAAATTAGATCGGGATCCCTAGGGTAGAAATAAGTTGAGATAAGATAATAAGTCATTGACTTAAATACAGATTCGTATTGGTTCATGTAGTCAGATTAAATAAATGTTTTAATGATTATTTATGCTTTTATATATGTTTTATATGATTGCATTGATACATTGTTTATACTGGGATATTTATATCTCACCGGAGTTATCCGGCTGTTGTCTTGTCTGTATGTGTGCATGGCAACAGGTGGGACAGGTTCAGGGTCACAGAGGTGAAGAAAGATCGAGTTAGAGTGGAGACTACGGACTTGGACTAGAGTTAGGGTTTAAACACTTGTTATATAGTTGTTAAACCTTAGTTGAGACTGATTGTATATAGTGCGAGATTTGTACTTTTAATACTGACGTGTATGTTAAGATGTATGTCATTACGTTCAGCATTTTAAAAAAAAATTTAGACCCTGTTTACTATAATTAATTAAATTAGTCTCAATGACGATTAATTAGATGATTAGCGTCTGGGTCCCCACAAGTGCACCCTAGAATTTTCCTTCAAAATCTTTTGATATCAAACCATTTCCTTATCTCACAAACTAGAAGATAGAAAGATTATTTCCTTCCTTTATCTTGCAACCTTTCCTTCATCTCCTAGACTCATTTCTTCTCTCCCTTTCACCGAAATTCAGAGCAATATCAGATCAAAGATCGTGAGAAAAACCGAGAGTAAACAAGAGAAAATTTGTGAGAAAACAAGAGGGAAGAACAAGAAGCAAAGTCACTCCGTCTCCTCCGCGCCGCGTCGTGTTTTCAATTGTTTTTCGTTCAAAACAATTCTAGGCATGTATATATTTTCATTCACTCCTCAATCAAGCCATATACTGAAATTTTTACATCACATGTTCATGATTTTAATCACCAAAACCGAAAATCTTTTCAGCACCATTCGAAAATACATATACAGAATTTTCTGGTTTCTTTCATGCTTCACGGGTTCCAAGTTTGTGTTGTTTCAGGTGGTTGACTCATGTCCAGGCTCCCAAGGCTGCACCTAGGCATGTAATAGGGTATATTAGGACCATGTTGGTCCATTCGTTCAAGCCCCATACACGCAAGAAAAAGGAAAATGGCAGCAACTCCTCCCTAGTGTCATATTGTGCTTTGATTTTTTTTGGTTTTGCTGTCAAGGGTGATGTTTCTGATCTTGGCTGCCATAGGGTCCATAGCCCTGGTTAGAACATCTTCTCATTATGTCTAAGAAGTGACCAAGTCGGCCTTTCAAGGCATTGGTCCATGGTTGCATCGGTTTTCAAACACAAAACAAGAACAGCCCTTCGGCCCTTCATTTTTCTGGATGTGTAGTTTCGGCCTTGTGGTGTGGTGTGGATCTTGGTTGGCTTTTTATCCCTTAGCCACGGTTCATGTCGTACCCATTGATGTCTAGATCATGCCATGGTCAATCAAATGGCCACTGGAATGGTCCATGACAGCAAACCAAGCAACTCTCCCCACGCACGTAGGTTCGCCTCTCGGGTGGGAGTTTCCGGTGATCCATGGTGTTGCTTGGATTGTGGCTTGCCTAGGGCCCTTAGCCATAGTTCAAGCCACACCTTAGGATGTTGGGAAGGGGCTCTAGTTGGTGGTTCAAGCCCCAATGGCCATTAGCCTCGCAAACGACGCAAGGAAACGCTAACACAGCTGCTGTATTTTTGACAACAAGTTGTACTGAGGTTCAGAGGTGTGTTTCGAGTTCTTGGTTGGCTTTTAGACTATGGCCTTGGACTGGACAGTACCTCAGCAAGTCAGGAAGGTCATGTTTTTTGCCGTTTGTGATTCGGTTAAGTTTAGAGGTCGTACGAGAATTTACGGTACAATGTGCCAAAGTGACTCTCGAAAGAGCGTTTCATGTTTTAGCCTCCATTCACCAAAAATTTCGAGTACTGAAAATTTAGGGGCATTATTTCATCATTTTAGGTGTATTTTAATCATGACTAAATGATAGTTCGGTGTTGGTTCGGGTTGGCACGGAGTCATGATTAAATAATAAGTCATTGGGCGTAATTGTCTCGTTTTGGGTTCGATTACAAAGTTGTGGTCAAGTTAAATCATTTGCATATTTTACATGTTAAAGTTAGGTCGCAGCGAGCCTGGGAACGATCCCAACCATTTGGTAAAATTAATACATGATATTTAATTATGTTACTTAATTATATTACGTGCAAAAAAAATATAAAATATTCATTTTTGAGATTTATGCGATATTGCTTGTGGCCACTTCATTATCATGGGATTATTACTTCACCCGGTGGTCACTTACCGGTTCATGCTCAGTTATTGGTACGGATATCCAGTCCAAGGGCTGTGATGATCTCTACCAGCCCAGTATACTGTGGTTTAGTCTGATCAGGCGATCCAGTTCAGTTCAGTTCAGGGGCCATTTTCGTAGAACATATTCTCAACATAAAATTATTATATGTTATTTCATGACGGGACTCTATCGAGCAACATTTCACTTATGATTTTCAGTTCAGTTACGCACGTATTATAATTACTCATGACATGATACTTTTACGTTACGCCAGATTCATGATATTTTTACCATGCATGCAATTTTATTATTATTACTTTTTATTTATGATATATGCATGCTGAGTCTTTAGACTCACTAGACTTGATTGTTGTAGGTACTTATGAGGTCGGGGCCGAGAGCGAGGACCAGTGAGCCATCTTGTGTCTGCAGTAGTAGGAACCCGAGGACCTCATTTTCAGCATTTACTATTTTATTTCAAACTCAGGTTTTATCTGTTGTTGTATTATTTTAAATTGTTATTTTGCAAACAATAATTACTTCCGCTGTGCTATTTTGAACATTAAACTCTATTTATCAGTTTATTTTACGAATGAGGCAAATTACTTATTTTAAAAGAAAATTTTAAATTTTTCCGCAAATTTTCAAGTACGAAATTCGGGCCTCTACAGCTGGTATCAGAGCCTATGTTCTTGTAGAGGGTTGTACTACTACTGACCACGAGAAGCTCACGAAGTCACAGTCTTCGGTCTGTAAGTTTTACATTTACGCATTTCGTTTACAGCATGAAATATTTTAACAGCATGTTCTCATGAAATATTTTATGTTCAGATTTTGATTATTCAGTATTTATTTAAAATTTTAAAGAAATTATGGAAATTATGCATGTTAGTTACGTATGGGTTATGTATGAAACAGTATGCCCCCTAGACGCATTCTTGAGCGTGCGAGAGATGATGAGCCTCCATAGGAGGACATGGAGGATCAGAGACAGGAGAGGAACGGACCTACACCCCCTCCACCTGACATGAATGCCCAGATGCTAGCTGGGATGACTCGGTTCTTCGCACAGTTTGCGGGGAATAATGCTGATGGTAGCCAGGCCGACAGGGCCCGAGGCTACTTATGAGCGGTTCATGAAGATGCGTCCGAAGGATTTTTCAAGGGACGTCTAATCCCATGATTGCTGAGGGCTGGATTAAGTCCCTCGAGGTTATCTTCGAGTTCATGGAGCTTGGAGGATGCAGACAGAGTTCGTTGTGCCACCTATCTATTCGGAGGAGATGCACGCCTATGGTGGGAAGGAGCATCAGTAGCTTTGAACATGGCTACACTGAGTTGGACGCGCTTCACGGAGGTATTCTACTCAAAATATTTTACTGATGAGGTGCGTTCCAGATTGACCAGGGAGTTCATGACCCTGAGGCAGGGAGATATGACTGATACGGAGTTCATCCGTAAGTTTGAGAGGGGTTGCCACTTTGTGCCCCTGATCGCCAATGATTCTGGAGCCAAACTGAGGCATTTTATAGGATGGTCTGCGGCCGATCTTGCGCCGCGATGTTAGGGTGGCTGGCCCTACTACTTATGATGTTGCCGTCTCCAGAGCTCTAGCTGCAGAGCAGGACCAGCATGACATTGAGAGGGATCGTCAGGGTAAGCGACCGGTTCCAGTACCACACCGTCCTCCTCCTTCTCAGCAGCAGCATCAGAACAAGAGGCCTTTCCACGGCCCACCCAAGAACAGAGGACAGCGGCAGCAGCAGCAGGGACGTGCAGTCCCAAGGGCCTTTGAGCACCCAGTCTGTCCCAAGTGCACACGCTGCGATCCTGGAGCATGTATGTATGGCTCAGGGAAGTGTTACAAGTGTGGTAGTCCAGACCACTTGCTACCGCAATGCCCACAGGGAAGTCTGCCTAACCAAGGCAGAGTCTTTGCTCTCCAAGCAGCGGAGACGAACCCGTAGACCATGCATATGACAGGTATCTTACAGCTTTAAGTTTATATTTGAAATTCGATGTTTTGGGAATCTGGGCTAATATTTTGAACATAGAATTGACGATAGGATTGCATGCTCTAATCAGTGTTATTTTTGGGAATTTAGTTTAGGAGAACTTTGGCCTTTTCATGTCTATAAGTTTAGTTCTTGTAACTATTGGGTTCAACTTATAGTTCCGATCTTTCAGGAAGAATTTTTATAGCGGGCTCAGCTACGAAAGTCCTTGATAGATTCAGGGGCTACTCACTCGTTTATTTCGGAGGTCTTTGCTAACTTTCTCAAGGTCAAGACCGTTGAGTTAGATGTGGCGTATTCAGTAGTATTGCCTTCTGGAGAGGAGATGACAGCTACCAATGTGATCCGAGACATAGACCTCGAGCTTCATGGCAATCTTGTTTATGCGGATCTTATCGTACTGCCGATGCCAGAGTTTGACATCATTCTAGAGATGGACTAGGCTATTGCGGAACAGAGTTTTGATTGACTTCCAGCGGAGATCTATTCAAGTCCGACCGCCTAGGATGACGCAGTTCTTATTCGAACCAGACAGGTACTTTCCTTTACCGCGCATTATACCTTGTGCCCAGGCTAGGAAGCTCATTCATAGATGGTGTCGGGCGTTTTTAGCAACTTTTATATCTGTCCCCGAGGCACCCAGTCAGTTAGCTTCAGATGTTCCGATTGTTAGAGACTTATTAAACGTTTTTCCTGAGGACGTCTCTGGTATGCCACCCAAGAGGGAGGTGGAGTTTTCCATTGAGCTTATGCCAGGTACGGTTCCGATCTCAAAAGCACCGTACCGACTAGCACCGACAGAGATGGCAGAACTTAAGAAACGTATTCAGGAACTTCTGGACAAGGAGTTCATTCGCCCGAGTTTTTCTCCATGGGGCGCGCAAGTCTTGTTTGTGAAGAAGAAGGATGGTTCTATGAGGCTTTGCATTGATTACCGGGAGTTGAACCAGGGTTACAGTGAAGAACAAGTATCCACTTCCGCGAATTGAAGATTTATTTGATCAGTTGCAGGGAGCTTCGGTATTCTCTAAGATTGATCTGCGTTCCGGTTATCACCATTTGAGGGTGAAAGACACTGATGTTTCCAAGACTGCTTTTAGGACTCGATATGGCCACTACGAGTTCTTTGTGGTGCCGTTCGGTTTGACGAATGCGCCGGCGATCTTCATGGATCTCATGAATCGCGTATTTCAGCCGTATCTTGACCAGTTTGTGATAGTGTTCATAAATGACATCCTTGTCTACTCGAAGAATCATGAGGATCACAGCAGACATCTGACTGCAGTTTTGTAGACCCTACAGAAGCATAAATTATTCGTCAAGTTCAGTAAGTGCGAGTTCTGGTTAGAGAAGGTGGCGTTCTTAGGCCACATTGTTTCCAGCAGTTGTATTGAGGAAGACCCAGCGAAAGTTGCAGCAGTCAGAGATTGGGTTGTGCCGCAGAATGCATCAGAGATCCGTAGTTTCCTTGGGCTAGCAGGATACTATCGGAAATTTATTCAGGAATTCTCCTCTATCGCAGTTCCACTCACATCATTGACCAAGAAGAATGTTAAATTTGTGTGGAGCGATGAGTGCCAGAAGAGCTTTGATACTTTGAAGCAAGCTCTTATCTCAGCACCGGTTTTGGCCATGCCGTCAGGACCCGACGAGTTTGTTCTATATACCGATGCTTCGAAGCTCGGTCTCGGTGCAGTGTTGATGCAGCATGGGAAGGTGATAGCGTATGCTTCTTGACAGTTGAAAATCCATGAGAAGAACTACCCTACCCATGATCTAGAGTTGGCAGTTGCGATATTTGTCTTGAAGATTTGGAGGCATTATTTGTATGGGGAGAAGTGCCAGATCTTTAACGACCATAAGAGCCTCAAGTACTTCTTTACGCAGAAAGAGTTGAATATGCGTCAGAGGCATTGGTTGGAGTTAGTGAAGGATTATGACTGTGACATTAGCTACCACCCGGGCAAAGCTAATGTAGTTGCAGATGCATTGAGCAGGAAGGTCGCAGTGATGGTTCATTTGACTGATTCAGAGACCTCTCCAGTCTGAGATGAAGAGGTTTGATCTAGAGACTTATCCTCGAGGTAGAGTTCCCATCTATCTACCTTGACTATTCAGTCCTCTCTTCTAGATCGTATTCGCAGTGGTCAGTCAGCAGATGAGCAGTTGACAAAGTGGAAGCAGAGGGATGAGGCCAAGGGCAGTGTCTTGTATACAGTCAGCGATGGTATAGTGAGATATCGCGACAAAATTTCGGTTCCTAGCAGTGGTTCTATCCGAGCAGGTATTCTATCAGAGGCCCATATGTCGCCGTACTCTAATCATCCTGGGAGTACGAAGATGTACAAAGATCTGCAGTTGTTGTATTGGTGGCCCGGAATGAAGAAGGATATCAGGCATTTTGTATCCGAGTGTCTGACATGTCAGCTTGTGAAAGCAGAGCATCAGAGACCAGCAGATTTGCTCAAGCCTCTTCCTATTCCCGAGTGGAAGTGGGAGAATGTCACCATGGACTTCGTGACCGGTTTGCTGAAGTCAGTCAGAGGATCAAATGCTATCTGGGTGATTGTTGATCGTCTTACCAAATCAGTGCACTTCTTGCCTACTAAGACGACTTTCACCATGATTCAGTATGCAGAGTTGTATATCCGAGAGATAGTCAGAATTCATGGTATTCCCGTTTCTATAGTATCTGACAGAGATCCCAGATTCACTTTCGCATTTTGAAAGAGTTTGCATTCAGCAGTGGGTAAGAAGTTATTGTTTAGCACAGCTTTCCCCCCTCAGACAGATGGTCAGTCAGAGAGAGTTATCCAGATTTTGGAGGATCTTCTTCGTGCTTGTGTCATCGACTTTTCAGGGAGTTGGGAGTCGAATTTGCTATTCGTAGAGTTCACCTATAACAACAGTTTCCAGGCGTTTATTGGTATGGCTCCGTTTGAAGCACTGTATGGCCGTAAGTGTAGATCTCCTGTTCATTGGGATGAAGTAGGGGAGAGATAAGAGTTGGGTCCAGAGATTATTCAGCAGGCTGCCGATGTAGTAGTCAAGATCCGTGACAGGATGAGGACTGCTCAGAGTCGACAGAAGAGTTATGCAGATCAGAGGAGGAGAGATCTAGAGTTTGCCGTTGGCGATCATGTTTTTGTGAAAGTGGCACCTATGAAGGGTGTCATGCGGTTCGGGAAGAAAGGGAAGCTTAGTCCGAGATTCATTGGACCATTCGAGATCCTTGACAGAGTTGGGACGTTTGCTTATCGTGTAGCTCTTCCGCCGAATCTGGCCGGAGTACACAATGTGTTCCACGTCTCTATGCTGAGGAAGTATATGGCAAATCCTTCGCATGTCCTGAACTTTGAGCCGTTGCAGCTTACCCCGAACCTGACTTAGGAGGAGAGACCAGTGCAGATCTTAGACCGACAGGAGAAGAAGCTTTTGAACAAACTGGTTAAGTGAGTGAAAGTCAAATGGCTTAACCATTCAGAGGAGGAAGCTACGTGGGAGTCTGAGCCAGAGATGAGGAGTCGGTTTCCCGAGTTATTTGGTAAGTTTTAATTTCGAGGACGAAATTTCTTTTAAGGGGGGAGAGTTGTATAACCCGTAAATCGGACTACGTATAAGCCATGCATAATTTCTAGTATTTAAATTAAGATGATGTTATTGAATGAGTATCTAAATTCTTTTCTTTAAATTTAATTATTTTATGCAGTAGTTTAATTGTACATTTTTAGTTAAATAAGTGAGGCCGGACTGGAGTTGAGGTTTTGAGATAAAATTTAATATTAAGAAAATATTCATAGAATTTATTTAAGATAAATAATAAGTTAATTTAATGTAAAATAATGTTTAAGGAATTTATTTAAATAATTTGAGTTAAGTAGTAAATAAAGTTCAATAATTAATTTCTTAGTTCACTAAAATATTTGATGAGTAGATAAAACACTAAAGATTTAAAATGCAATATTTAAGAAATATTTCCCCTTCCATTTTATTCAAATTTTCGGCCATCCCATTTCTAGAAGATTTAGTTTTTTTATTTGCAACTCAACCTTGATTCCTTTCCATATCCACTTCATGGTAGATAATCCCATAATTTTAAACCCTCATTTAATTAATAATTAAGCGATTTCCTACCCTACTTTATCTAATAAAAATCGGCCACCTCATTAGGATATTTAAAAATATTGTCAACTCTCCATCTTTAATTCTTTCCCCAACCTTTTCTTGGGAGATAATTCCCTAACCATTTAATCACCAACAAATAATTAATTAAGCAATATTTCTCCATTGTTCCTAGACCTAAATATCGATCAAGTGCACCCTAGAATATTCCCTCAAAATTTTTTGATATCAAACCATTTCCTTATCTCACAAACTAGAAGATAGAAAGATTATTTCCTTCCTTTATCTTGCAACCTTTCCTTCATCTCCTAGACTCATTTCTTCTCTCCCTTTCACCGAAATTCAGAGCAATATCAGAGCGAAAATCGTGAGAAAAACAAGAGAAAATTTGTGAGAAAACAAGAGGGAAGAACAAGAAGCAAAGTCACTCCGTCTCCTCCGCGCCGCGTCGTGTTTTCAATTGTTTTTCGTTCAAAACAATTCCAGTCATGTATATATTTTCATTCACTCCTCAATCAAGCCATATACTGAAATTTTTACATCACATGTTCATGATTTTAATCACCAAAACCGAAAATCTTTTCAGCACCATTCGAAAATGCATATACAGAATTTTTTGGTTTCTTTCATGCTTCACGGGTTCCAAGTTTGTGTTGTTTTAGGAGGTTGGCTCGTGTCCAGGCTCCCAAGTCTGCACCTAGGCATGTATTAGGGTGTATTAGGACCATTTTGGTCCATTCGTTCAAGCCCCATGCACGCAAAGAAAAGGAAAATGGCAGCAACTCCTCCCTAGTGTCATATTGTGCTTCGATTTTTTTGGTTTGGCTGTCAAGGGTGATGTTTCTGATCTTGGCTGCCCTAGGGGCCATAGCCATGGTTAGAAAATCTACTTGTTATGTCTAAGAAGTGACCAAGTCGGCCTTTCAAGGCTTGGTCTATGGTTGCATCGGTTTTCAAACACAAAACAAGAACAGCCCTTCGGCACTTCATTTTTCTGGATGTGTAGTTACGGCCTTGTAGTGTGGTGTGGATCTTTGTTGGCTTTTTAGCACTTAGCCACTGGTTCATGTCGTACCTCTTGATGTCTAGATCATGCCATGGTCAATTCAAATGGCCACTGGAATGGTCCATGACAGCAAACGAAGCAACTCTCCCCACGCGCGCATGTTCGCCTCTCGGGTGGGAGTTTCGGGTGATCAATTGTGTTTCTTGGATTGTGGCTGGCCTAGGTCCCTTAGCCATGGTTCAAGCCACACCTTAGGATGTTGGTAAGAGGCTCTGGTTGGTGGTTCAAGCCCCAATTGCCAGTAGCCTCGCAAACGACGCAAGGAAACGCTAACACAGCTGCTGTATTTTTGACAGCAAGTTGTGCTGAGGTTTAGAGGTGTGTTTCGTGTTGTTGGTTGGATTTTAGCCTATGGCCTTGGACTGGACAGTACCTCATCAAGTCAGGAAGGTCATGTTTTTGGCCGTTTGTGATTCGGTTAAGTTTAGAGGTCGTACGAGAGTTTACGGTGCAATGTGCCAAAGTGACTCTCGAAAGAGCGTTTCATGTTTTCGCCTCCATTCACAAAAATTTCGAGTACTGAAAATTTAGGGGCATTATTTCATCATTTAGGTGTATTTTAATCATGACTAAATGATAGTTCGGTGTTGGTTCGGGTTGGCACGGAGTCATGATTAAATAATAAGTCATTGGGCGTAATTGTCTCGTTTTGGGTTCGATTACAAAGTTGTGGTCAAGTTAAATCATTTGCATATTTTTCATGTTAAATTTAGGTCGCAGCGAGCCTGGGAACGATCCCAACCATTTGGTAAAATTAATACATGATATTTAATTATGTTACTTAATTATATTACGTGCAAAAAAAATATAAAATATTCATTTTTGAGATTAATGCGATATTGCTTGTGGCCACTTCATTATCATGGGATTATTACTTCACCCGGTGGTCACTTGCCGGTTCATGCTAAGTTATTGGTACGGATATCCAGTCCAAGGGCTGTGATGATCTCTACCGCCCAGTATACTGTGGTTTAGTCTGATCAGGCGATCCAGTTCAGTTCAGTTCAGGGGCCATTTTCGTAGAACATATTCTCAACATAAAATTATTATATGTTATTTCATGACGGGGCTCTATCGAGCAACATTTCACTTATAATTTTCAGTTCAGTTACGCACGTATTATAATTACTCATGACATGATACTTTTACGTTACGCTAGATTCATGATATTTTTACCATGCATGCAATTTTATTATTATTACTTTTTATTTATGATATATGCATGCTGAGTCTTTAGACTCACTAGACTTGATTGTTGTAGGTACTGATGAGGTCGGGGCCGAGGGCAGGGACCAGTGAGCCATCTTGGGTCGGCAGTAGTAGGAACCCGAGGACCTCATTTTCAGCATTTACTATTTTATTTCAAACTCAGTTTTTATCTGTTGTTGTATTATTTTAAATTGTTATTTTGCAAACAATAATTACTTCCGCTGTGCTATTTTGAACATTAAACTCTATTTATCAGTTTATTTTACGAATGAGGCAAATTACTTATTTTAAAAGAAAATTTTAAATTTTTCCGCAAGTTTTCAAGTACGAATTTCGGGTCTCTACAAGATATTTTTCCTACTTTATAATGGGTCTATTATACCATGGTTATTGTGCCTATCTTTCTACCCAATTATTTATATCAAAAGATGGAGTTTCTGAAGCCTAAAACTCTTCATAACTCACACTCAAAGAATTAGAAACCTAAGGTTTCTCTCCCCACCCCACACGAACACTCACCACACATTTTTGAAGCAATTAACATCAACTTTGAAGGCAAAATACAGAAAGGATTCCCCGTCTCTCCGACAACGTCCCTTCGCATCTAGAATTGAATTTTCGTGACCGAATCTCACAAAGGCACACCCTTTTCCTTATTTTCTCATCATTCATACAATATTATGTGTGAATATACATGTTTGCATGAAAAAACTTGATGCTCTCTTATTTATTTTCGTTTTTATGAAAAACACATGGAAAACCATGATTTTCTTGCATGCAATTCATGATTATGATATGCACAAAGGTGTTGCCAGGTTAGAGCTATTAGAAGGGTTGATTTTCAAATGGTTTAGGGACCCTTAGATGTATGGTACAAGGGCTGGACATGAAGGGAAAAAGATGAACGAAGTTTGGCTTGAATGGTACTAAGGCATGGTTTTTGGAAGGATAAAAGGAGGAGGCTGTGAGGGGTTCTTTCCAGGGGAGGGGCTGGGATCTTGAGGGTCCTAACATTGAACCATGGTGTTCCACACATAGCTTGAGAAGGCTGGATAGGGTAGGCGCACGGCTAGGGCACTTCCTAGCCGTGGCCGCGCGCAAGGCTTGGAGAACCATGCACGTCCTCGTGCATGCCTAGCTAGAGCTGGACCATTAGAGTCCTAAGTGTTCAGTCTAGGTTCTAGGATGGCTGGTTAGGGGCTGGTCATGTTGGTTAAGGTCTAGAGTCGAAGGGGCACATGGTTTGTTGGTCTAGGTTTTGGTTAAAAAAGGCAGAAAAACTTAGTAGGTTGCTAGGTGTTTCCGAGGGTTCTAAATGGCTAGAATTGGGTTGAAAAGTGGTTGGCTAGGTGTTATAAAGCTATGGGGAAATTTTGGTAAAGCTTCGAGATGATTTGGGTTAAAACCAGGACGTTAGTTCAAGCTTTAAAACGAAATATAAAATTTAGTCGAGGGCTTAAGTTACGTCTAAGAACTGTTTATGGGTATGTTTTAAGGTGTTATGGTAAGTTTGGATGGATTCAGGTCGAATTTTTAAGGTCGAGGGGTAAAATGAGAAAGTTAGGGTGTCAGGGGCAAAACACATACCTGGTAAGTGTATTAACTCAGCAAACCTTAACCATAGTAAAAAGTAATATGTATTGAAACGACCTTAAAAATCTACTGAATTTTTTTCTTTAATCTAGACAACGGCCGAAGCATATACATACGCCCATACGTATAAAAAATCGAAACATGCTATTAAAAATAAATTCGAGTACCAAATAAATCACTGTAGTTAAAATCATAGAAATGAACCACCCTATAGGTTTACTGTGTAAAAATAAAAGCATCAAGTAAGACGCTACAATCTGTCAAACTATAAGAACATTGAAATCATAAATTGTTTAAAATGATGTTTAAACATATCCTCAAAGATAAAAAATGCGGAAATGACACAAGGTCTTTGGGTTCTTGTTCACCACCAGCTCAGTCGGATCAGTCATCAGCACCTCCTATCTCCTCATACTCTTGCTCACCTGCATCAAACACACCTAGTGAGTTTAAAGACTCAACACACCTTAATCACGATAACAAAATATACATATACATAACATACAACAATGAAAAGTACCGTAATTATCATAACTTTCATGATCTCTTATACACATATACATAATCATTTCCTGACATCATGTATATACACGTTTTCCCCTCAGATTAATTAGATCATTAATTGTGATTTTCGTATCAGTTGTTTGTCGATTGATCAATCTTACATATTACCGTTGTGGAGACCCGGACGCTAATCCATGTTTTAATCATTATTAACGTCAAATAACAATTAAGGAAAAGTGGGACTAAAAATTTTCTTTTTAAATTATAAATGCGGAAACGTAATGTAATCTATCTAATATACATGTCAGTATAAAAGTACAACATATGTACTACAGGTATCTATCTCAACAAGGTTCAGCATCTATACATCAAGTACTGAATCCTACTCTGCTTCTGGGCTCGGATCTCCACGCTAACTATAATCTCTCATCCTCTTCCTGATCATGATCCTGTCTTACCTGTTGTTATGCACACATACAAACAAACAACGGCCGGATAACTCCTGTGAGAATTACATTCTCAGTATAAATCATGTATACATGCAATCACATAACAGGTATAAAAGCATGAAATAGATATTCATAACATGTATCAAAATCAGAAACATGAATCTATATAAACTTTGAATCACACTCCGTGACTCATAGACTCTGACTCGACTCATCCTAATCTAGGGATCCCGATCGGAATAAGAACATACACCCACCTACACTCCCGATCGGGGTGGTGGCATGTTCTTATTCACGGACTTTGGCTCTTTCCATATCGATACAAGTAATAGAAGAAACTCCAATTCTATCCACTCCGATATAGGGCCGAACGTCCGGCATCTTGGCGAATCAGCCACAGGCTGGGCCTATCGACCCTGGCGTCCATATCGAACATCAGTAATAGAAGAAACTCCAATTCTATCCACTTCGATATAGCCAAACCTCAATGACAATGTGCAATGGGCCAGTGACGATTCCATCACAATCAGGCACCTCTGTCATGAGATCAAATGTATACGACTAGGCACATCTGCCTATGACTCAATATTTACATTGTCTATAAGTCCATAGATCAAAGGTATCAATCACATTCAATTGCAATTAACAATGCAATAACATAAAGTATGTGATTTTGGGAAACTCAAGTCGAATCCAACTCGAGTTGTGCAATCCTGCATCAACATCAATTTATACCTTTGTCTTCGCGGTCTGACAAAGTCGAAGTCTCGAAGTCAAATCTGTCCATATCAATCTGAAATACAATATCGCATAGGCACAATCTCAATATGCAACTCAATTCAAAATCTAGTTTGATCAATATTCCAATCAACATAATCTGATCAATATCGAATCAAGATACAATCTAATCCATATCGACGATATCACTATATAATCGAAATCACAACTGAATCTGATCAATATCAATTTACTGATGTTTCGACGATATAAAAATACAGTCTCGATATCCCCGTCAATCTCAACATCACAGATATAATACCAGAACTCATCATCAGTATCAGTACAACTCATAATCTGAATAACAATACAACTCTGATATCGAATCTCAATCAAATCAACTCCGAAAATCACAACAATTACATACACAGTCTGTTCTTCTATCTGACTTCAATTATACGATGTCTACTATATCAGAAACACCATATATGATTCATATTCGATTCTGACAATATCATAATTTCAAATCATGTCTAAATGTAAGAAAACTTACGTCCAGTTGAAGCTGTCGTCGCTAGAAACTCGTTACTGTACTCAGATTTAAAATTTAACGGATGGATCGAAATATAAAGGCATAAGGATTTGGAGCTTCCATCCCTCGGTTCTTTTCTTTCTTTCTTTTGAAGAATTTCAAGGTATATTTATAATATATATATATACACACATATACGCATGCAAGGAAAGTGGCTAAATATGCATACTGCACGTCTCGCGCATATGCGCGACCAGCATCGGCGCATATGCGCGAGACACAAAGTCTCGGCGCGTAACATCACGGCAGCTCGCGCACATGCGCGCCCCATCTTCGCGCATATGCGCGAGACCTACTGTCTCGTGCAATGCAACTCGCGCATATGCGCGCCTCTATCCAGCGCATATGCGCCAACTTCTCTGGACATTTTGTGGATGTGCGCGTCTTTAGGTCGCGCATGTGCGCCCATCCTTCGGAACCCGAATTTCACCTTGTGCACAGCTCGCGCATATGCGCGACCACTTCTCGCACATATGCGCGAGGTCTTCTACTACCCACGCGCATATGCGCGGCTTCTTGTCGCGCATATGTGCGAGGTGTTCTGTCCTCGCACATATTCCGTGTTTTCTTCCGTCTTTTCCGGTCTAATCCTTCCCGTTTATAATCATATCAATTATCTCAAATCATTTCGGATTAACAGGATAAATTTCTCAGGCCTTACATTTTCACCCTCTAAGATTCGATTTCGTCCCCGAAATCACAGGCAATTAAATCCGATAGCATGTCCGACAAGGAAAGAAATGTATAACAGAATCAATCATAATTCCTTTCAGTGTAATAATTCTGAACATCGCTACCTCATATCAGACTCAGTCTTCCAGGTAGCCTATTCGATGCCCTGATGTTTGTACTATACTTCCAACAGCGAAATATTCTTCATCATTAAATATTTTTCTTTCACGAATCTCTGATTTCACTCTGGAATAATCATTCAAGAAGTATAATCTCATAATACCACTCGAAATAGCTCTAACAGAATTAATCTCACAATATTGGCTATACAACATCCGTATATACCCATCAACAGCTCCTAATAAATCAACATTAACCTCTCCTATCAACTCTGATAATTCGAATCAAGGTTATATTCAATCTTCAACCTCAATATCAACAGTCATCATCCGCCGTTGACATATTCAGTCTATTTATTCTGAGCTGTCTTTATTTTCTTCCGAATCAGTTTCAATTTCTTTTTTTATATCTGTAATCCTATCAAATCCAATCTCAGGTATCACCGAGATATAATCCCCATACGAAGAAAATCTGCAGTTTTCACGGTACAATGCCTCGAATGATGTTATCTCGATACCCATCTAATAACTATCGTTATACGATAATTTACAAGTGACAATAAATCATGTCAACTAGTGCTAACATCCAGCACTATAGTTCCTGGATATTCTTCAGAATCAGGATAGTTCGCTCCGACTATCCGTTGATCTATAGACGATAAGTGAAAGAGTTTATTGTATGCTCTGCCAAAAGTACAAAATCAAACAAAAATCACAGTCTGATATAATCAACTTTGGCATTCAATACAATTTATCCTCTTTTCTGACATAAATCTCCATCGAATAGTCATATCCGTAAGTCTTCATGTACAAATAATATATGCAAATTCACGCAATCTATTAATAACAATCACTTCGCATACCAATCTTGAAAAGATTTCGGTAGCTTCATTATGAAATCTATAGAAATGTACTCCCATTTCTATTCAAGAATCGAGAATCGATATAACCAATCTTCTGTTTTCTCCTGTCGGCACTTTAGACATTTCCGTACAAATTCTTCTACAAATGATTTCATTTGTTTATATTAAACTGTCTTTTCGAATTATCATACCTTTTCTGCTACAAGAAAAATACTGAATCAATTAGTGTGCGCTTCTGACCATATCTGTCATTTCAGATTCGAAATATTCGGCACAAACAAGTCGGTTATTCACATACAATACAATATCACCTACCTGCTATTCTGATCGACACCCTGTTCTGATTATCTAAACCAAGTTCTGAACATTCTGATCAAACTTCTGGACTACTTTAATTCGCGAGTTTAGCTCTGATTCGGCTTTAACTTTATATACTCTCAACAGTTCCCAATAATCTGTATCACATCTTCGACGTTGTTTACATCAACTGCTATATCATTTTCGAATGTAATGTCCCCCAAACAATATATAATCTATCTTTAATACTGTTTTAGAACAATAACAATTCTCAAGCAATTTCACAACAACAGTCACATATCATAATTTTCTAACCGCAGACAAATATGAATTTCTAACTTTTCTGCCATCGGTGTCATCCTCAGTCACTGATCACGGCCTCAACTGTGTCAAGATCAATCGGTATACTATAATCGGATATTACATCCCACAAATACAATCTGTTTTAGTCAAAACTCATATCTAAACAATTTCTGTATACATCAATTTCAGTTCTCAGATCATTCAATACAAGGTATTCAATTCAGTCAGTCATATGCCACGAGTATATCAAAATATCATAGATACACGGCGTAAAATCATCAGAATACCTCTGAACACAGGATTCATCCACCCATAACTGAACTGATAAACAGAAATGAAGTATTTTACAGAGAAACACACAATCATATGTAACTCTAATTTTCATGCAATAAATCTTCTGACTGATATTTCAATTCTTTCGATACAATCAACATCATTCTGTATGGAATTCTTACAATAAGAACAGTACCTGATATCAAATCAAGGGTGAAATCACTCTCCCTGATATAAAGCAAACCCGGAATCTTCTCTAGGAAGACTTTAGCAATTCTCCTGCTACTGGCAAATTATTCCATGATACGCTCAGTTTCAGTAATCCACTGAATACATAAGGAATTACTCCATTCCTTTCGATAATCATCGAGTCACAAATAATACAGATATCAAAGGAATTTTAAATCGAAAATCCTTACCGTATATTATTCATTCTTCGGCCATTTCAGGTCCGAATCTTACCATCTCCTGGCAAGATTCTACTATAGTTCTGTACTTGTTGACACATCGATATCAATAATGCAGTCAGAATCAGACAACACAAGTACAACCCAGTATAACTCAATCTCATTCTCATCTTACTGCAGGATATGATGTCTCACAGAATTCACTGATATAAAACTCTTCCCAAAAAGGTAAAGAGATAACAACTACCGCAGATACAGACTCAACAGATAAAGTATATATTAATGCAATTCATTCAGAAATCATGTATAAGATGTACGAGAATCTCCCAATACATATGGAACAAAATCATAAAAGAACAGATACCTGTCACTACATCATCAAGTGCATCCTGGATCTGTTCCTCGGTCACTACCACCAGATGCCTCTGCTCCCTGGAATCTTCGGGAACCTCTCTGTGGACATACTCTCGCAAAATGTCCTGACTGTCGGTACGGCAACTACCAAATACTCCTTGGCATTGCTCAGTGGGATGTCTCCCTTCGCAGGTGCTGCAATACACTCCGGTATAACTCTGACTCGAACTACTGGAGCTAGAAAGACTGCTGCCTAACTTCTTAAACTGCTTCTTTCGAGCTTTCAAATAGTCTTTCTTTTCACCACTACTACTACCAGTCTCAGGTCCGAAAAGTGGTTGCTGTGGTCTCGATGCTAGAGGCGCAAACGAAGCTCTTTTCTGTCTTATCAGACTGGCTTCGGCTCTCTTGGCCCTACTCAGAGCATCAACAAAACTATAGTGTCGGCCTGTATTTACTAATGTCAATATCTCAGGATTCAATCCCTTAACAAACGTATCAGTCATAGCTTCATCATTCCCAGCCACGTGAGGAGTAAAACGTAACAAGGTAGAAAATTGAGCAACATATTCTTCAATGCTTAGCTGACCCTGTTTCAAACTCCGTTTTCTTATCCTCTCGGTACGAACTTGGGAAAAATCTTCGATAAAACTCAATTTTGAAGATCTTCCACGTAATCACTGTACCACACTGTTCCAAGACTCCTTTGGTTGTAATCCACCAGCTCTTTGCGACCTCCTGTGATTGATGCCCATTCAGTTTAACTCTACGTTCATCCGGGTACTCCAGGGAATCAAACAATATCTCTATATCATCCAGCCAATTCTCACAATCAACAGTCGTCTCAGTACCCCTCAGAATCGGCGGTGTCAATGACTGAAACCTCTTCAACTGTATTTCCATCGGAGTTTCTGACACATCTATCTGATTACTCGAAGTACTACCCGATTCTCGAATTCTTCTCGGAGGTATATCTTATAATCACAAGAGTTAGCAATCACATGAGACAAATCCGTCTCAATCCCTTTCCGATCAGCTTACCTCTGATCAAGAATTGGTTCTGACTCATTTCCAAATAATACACATTACCAAATCAACTCAAATATTCAGGTAACATGTAGTTTCAAAAGCAATAAAACATAATATCATGTTAACATACACAATGTAATTCAACATTATAATAAATTACATGCTAGCAATCACATGCAAGGAAAGAAAACTCAATCTACCCCGCTCACTAGCTTCTGTCTCAGTCTCAAGAACCTACAGTTCTAGAACGTATTGTTCTGGAACCTAAAGCTCTGATACCACCTGTTGTAGGGATGCGGACGCTAATTCATGTTTTAATCATTATTAACGTCAAATAACAATTAAGGAAAAGTGGGACTAAAAATTTTCTTTTTAAATTATAAATGCGGAAACGTAATGTAATCTATCTAATATACATGTCAGTATAAAAGTACAACATATGTACTACAGGTATCTATCTCAACTAGGTTCAGCATCTATACATCAAGTACTGAATCCTACTCTACTTCTGGGCCCGGATCTCTACGCTAACTATAATCTCTCATCCTCTTCCTGATCCTGATCCTGTCCCACCTGTTGTTATGCACACATACAAACAAGACAACGGCCGGATAACTCCGGTGAAAATTACATTCTCAATATAAATCATGTATACATGTAATCATATAACAGGTATAAAAGCATGAAATAGATATTCATAACATTTATCAAAATCCGAAACATGAATCAATATAAAATTGAATCACACTCCGTGACTCATAGACTCTGACTCGACTCATCCTAATCTAGGGATCCCGATCGGAATAAGAACATACACCACCTACACTCCCGATCGGAGTGGTGGCATGTTCTTATTCACGGACTTTGGCTCTTTCCATATCGAACACCAGTAATAGAAGAAACTCAAATTCTATCCACTCCGATATAGCCAAACGTCCAGCGTCTTGGCGAATCAGCCACAGACTGGGCCTATCGACCCTGGCATCCATATCGAACATCAGTAATAGAAGAAACTCCAATTCTATCCACTTCGATATAGCCAAACCTCGGTGACAATGTGCAATGGTCCAGTGACGATTCCATCACAATCAGGCACCTCTGTCACAAGATCAAATGTATACGACTAGGCACATCCGCCTATGACTCAATACATACATTGTCTATAAGTCCATAGACCAAAGATATCAATCACATTCAATTGCAATTAACAATGCAATAACATAAAGTATGTGATTTTGGGAAACTCAAGTCGAATCCAACTCGAGTTGTGCAATCCCGCATCAACATCAATTTATACCTTTGTCTTCGCGATCTGAGGAAGTCGAAGTCTCGAAGTCAAATCTGTCCATATCAATCTGAAATATAATATCGCATAGGCACAATCTAAATATGCAACTCAATTCAAAATCTAGTCTGATCAATATTCAAATCAACATAATCTGATGAATATCGAATCAAGATACAA
This sequence comes from Primulina tabacum, assembly GCF_025594145.1. NCBI lineage: Eukaryota > Viridiplantae > Streptophyta > Magnoliopsida > Lamiales > Gesneriaceae > Primulina > Primulina tabacum. The sequence continues at coordinate 43,351,396 of NC_134550.1, read as the reverse complement.
TCTAATCCATATCGACGATATCACGATATAATCGAAATCACTACTGAATCTGATCAATATCAATTTATTGATGTTTCGACGTTATAACAATACAGTCTCGATATCCCCGTCAATCTCAACATCACAGATATAATACCAGAACTCATCATCAGTATCAGTACAACTCATAATCTGAATAACAATACAACTCAGATATCGAATCTCAACCAAATCAACTCCGAAAATCACAACAATTACATACACAGTCTGTTCTTCGATCTGACTTCAATTATACGATATCTACTATATCAGAAACACCATATATGATTCATATTCGATTCTAACAATATCACAATTTCAAATCATGTCTAAACGTAACAAAACTTACGTCCAGTTGAAGCTGTCGTCGCTAGAAACTCGTTACTGTACTCAGATTTAAAATATAACGGACGGATCAAAATATAAAGGCATAAGGATTTGGAGCTTCCCTCCCTCGGTTCTTTTCTTTCTTTCTTCTGAAGAATTTCAAGGTATATTTATATATATATATATATATATACACACATTCACGCATGCAAGGAAAGTGGCTAAATGTGCATACTGCACGTCTCGCGCATATGCGCGACCAGCATCGGCGCATATGCGCGAGACACAAAGTCTCGGCGCGTAACATCACGGCAGCTCGCGCACATGCGCGCCCCATCTTCGCACATATGCGCGAGACCTACTGTCTCGTGCAATGCAACTCGCACATATGTGCGCCTATATCCGGCGCATATGCGCCAACTTCTTTGGACATTTCGTGCATGTGCGCGTCTTTAGGTCGCGCATGTGCGCCCAGCCTTCGGAACCCGAATTTCACCTTGTGCACAGCTCGCGCATATGCGCGACCACTTCTCGCGCATATGCGCGAGGTCTTCTACCACCCACGCGCATATGCGCGGCTCCTTGTCGCGCATATGCGTGAGGTGTTCTGTCCTCGCACATATTCCGTGTTTTCTTCCGTCTTTTCCGGTCTAATCCTTTCCGTTTATAATCATATCAATTATCCCAAATCATTTCGGATTAACAAGATAAATTTCTCGGGCCTTACAACCATGGTACCATGCGACGGGACATCAGCGACACTTTTACCCGTCAAATGAGCCTTGGCCTTACATGGTATCGTATTATTTCATATTCATATTCATATTAGTTGCAATCAAATCACCTCCTTCAAAAAATGTTATCAAGTCCATCAATTATAAATATTCATGCATATAACATTTTCTTGAAACCAAACATGCAACATATTCTTTAACAATTTACATAAAGATCCATATTCATTCAAAATAAAAATATTTAAACATAAAATTTCAGTTATAAGGACATTTTCATGATTGATAATGTAATTTAGGTGCAAAATGACCATTCTGCCCCTGCGACCCTAACCTGACCATTTTACCCTTGGACCTTAGAACTTCAACCCGAATCCATCCAAACTTACCAAAACACATTAAAACAAACTTTTAATTCTTTCTTAGACATAACCCAAGTCCATTGACTAGTTTCATAATTCATTTTTAAACTTGGATAGAAGTCCCTGTTTTATCCCGAATCAACCCGAAACTCAACCAAACTTTCCAAAACTTAACCATGACTTAATAGTACCTAACCAGACCTTAAATAACCTAAATCAGACCAATTAAGATCCTCAAAAACCCATGAAATCTGCTGGAAAAATACTGAACTTAAAGGCCGAAAACCCTATCTTGCATTAGCCTCAAATTTTGACCCTAGCCCAAAACAATCGAGACCAGACCCAAACTAGACCCTCCTAAGACTTGATTGAACCCTCCTGGACAAACCTAGCCCCTGGCTACAGCCCCATGCACGATGACGTGCAAGGTTCAACCAAACGTGCACCAATAGAACCCCCCTTCGATCCTAGCTTCACGATCTGCCCCTAGGCTTTGACCAGCCAAGCTTGGGCCATCTTGGACCACGACTCAGACCCACCAGAGCCTCAACCACTGCCTGTAATAGATCTAAGCATAGCTGCACCTTCACCAAATCTATTGTGTGTGTGTATGTGTGTTGCCGTGAGAGGGGTGGGGGAGGGACTAGGGTTTTGAGTGTGTATAAGGTGCAAGAATAAATGGAAGAAGGGGCCAAAATGTGGGGACCCGAACCTAATTCATCTTCTTAATCATAATTAGGATCAGTTAATTAATTTGGGTCAAAATTTTTTTTAAAAAATACATTAGTGCGAAACATAAAATAATCAATCTGATATAAACATCGAAAGAAAGTACAAGTCTTGTACAACATATATTCAGATCAACTAGTGTTCCAAAACTACATCAAGTGCCGAAAATCAAATCTATTTCTAAGTTTGGATCTCCACGCTAATCTTGATCTCTCATCCTCTTCTCGACCCTGATCATGTCCCACCTGTTGTTATGCACACATACAAACACAACAACAGCCGGATAACTCCGGTGAGAAATATATTCCAAGTATAACCCATGTATACATGCAATCATATACACATATATAAAAGCATGAAACAAATATTAGTAACATCTATCAAAATCTGAAAGACATGAATCGATATAAAGTTGTAAATAAACTCGTGACTCATCATCTCAGACTCGACTCATTCTCTAATCTAAGGATCCCGGTTCTTGGACATTGGCACAATATACCGAATCTCCGCAATAGAAGCCAATCTGCTCCTAAGCAACATCGATATAAACCAAACATCCAGTGTCTTGGCACCTCCGCCAATGACTAGGCACATTCGCCTATGACTCAATACATGCTTTGCTATAAATCAATAGACTAAGCATATCAATCTCATGAATTGCAAACATCAATGCAATAACATAAAGTGTGTGGTTTTGGGAAAATACAAGTCAAATAAAACTCGACTCGTATCTTCCCGGTTCAACATTGACTTATAACTTTCTTTTTTTGGTTTGACGAAGTCGAAGTCTCGAGTTCGAATCTGTCAATACTCAATCTGGCAATGAAAATATTGAGGAGTACAATATCAATATACAACTCAATCAATACTGGATATAATCAGAACTCAATCTAATTCTGTTTTTACGGCATAACGGCACAATCTCGATAGACCCAGCAATACAAATCAACATATATCAATCTCAATAACTCATAATTGATCGATAAACACAATCTGATATCAAATCTGTATAATCTCAATCAATCAATTCTAAAAATCATAACAAATTCCATACGATATCCGTTCTTCAATCTGATTCCGATTATACAATAACAACAATCTCATGAACACATAATATCAGTCATATCAGGATTTCTTCCATATCATATTTTAAAATCATATAAGAACATAATAAAACTTACGTCCTGTTGAAGTTCTTGTCGATAGGAGCACTGTACTGAAGTTGGATCGAAATTCTAACGGACGGATCTTGTAAAATCACCAGTCTAGTATTTGAAGAAACTCAGAATTCCCTAGAACTATTCTCGTGTCTTTCTTGAATTCCGAGGGACAAAATCGTTTTTGATATATATATCTTGCATGTTCGAGACATGTGGCATCATTCTTCACTCTGCACGTCTCGCACATATGCGCGACCTCCCTCGGTGCATATGCGTGAGACCTACTGGTCTCGGCAATCTTCATATCCTTAGCTCGCGCATATGCGCGTCTCCTTCCAGCGCATATGCGCGAGGTTCTCTGCCATACTTGCGTATATGCGCCGGTCCTGGTCGCGCATATGCGCGAGGGGCTCAGTCCTCGCACATAACAGTTTCTTCTCCGATCTTCCCCGGTCTGATCCTTTCCTTCTATAATGACATCAATTATCAGTAAATCATTTCAGATTACCATAACAAAATTCTCGTGCATTACATTTCTCCCCCTTTAAGATCTGATTTCGTCCTCGAAATCACAGGCAATCAAATTAGATAGCAAATTATATACAATAAGAAATAGAGAGTAGAAGCTAAACAGTAAACTCACATCAATTAAATAACTCTGGGAATTTCTGTCTCATGTCTGATTCAGTCTCCCAGGTAGCTTCTTCAATGCCATGAAGACTACACTGAACTTTCACAAGCGGAATAGTCTTCGTTCTGAGTTGCTTTTCTTTACAATCAAGAATTTGAATCGGATTTTCAAAATAACTAAGAGTCTCACCAAGTTCTGCCTCGTCTGACTTAAGAATATGAGATGCATCAGGAAGATATTTCCGCAATAAAGTTACATGAAAGACATCATGTATTCTAGATAGAGAAGGCGGTAGGACGAGTCGATAGGCACGATCTCCTATCTTCTCGAGAATCTCATATGGACCGATATATCATGGAGACAACTTCCCTTTCTTGCCAAGTCTGACAACGCCTCTGAAAGGAGAAATCTTCAGAAATACTCTGTCTCTTGCCTCAAATTCCAACGGTCGACGACGAACATTGGCATATTTGGCCTGTCTGTCTTGAGCGGTTCTCATTCTCTGACTAATCAGCTTCACTTTCTCAATCATATCTCGGATCATATCAGGTCTCATCTCAAGTACCTCAGAAATATCATCCCAATACAGAGGGGATATGCACTTCTTTCCGTACAACAGTTCAAATGGAGCCATATCTATACTCGTCTGATAGCTATTGTTGTACGAAAACTCACAAAGTGGCAAAGATTCTTGCCAACTAGTGCAAAAATCTAGCACTACAACTCTAGGCATATCTTCCAATGTCTGGATAGTCCGCTCTGACTATCCGTCAGTCTATGGATGATATGCGGTACTCAAGTGCAACTTAGTACCTAGAGCTTGCTGTAATTTGTGCCAAAAGTGCGAAGTAAACCGAGGATCACGGTCTGATACAATCGACTTCGGCACTCTATGCAATTTGACCACTTCTCTGACATAGATCTCTGCCATCTAGTCATGTCTGTATGTCATCTTGTACGGGATAAAATATGCTGATTTGGTTAATCTGTCAATCACAACCTCGGGATGATCGCGGTAGCTTCGTCACAAAATCCATAGAAATGTGATCCAATTTCCATTCAGGAATAGACAAGATGTGTAACAAACCTTCTGGTTTCTTTCTTTCGGCTTTCACCTATTGGCAATTCAAACATTTTGATACAAACTCTGCAATATATATTTTCATATGTTTCCACCAAAACTATCTTTTCTAATCGTTATTCATCTTTCTGCCACAAGGATGAATACTGAATCGACTACTGTGCGCTTCTGACAATATCTGTCGTTTCAAATCTGAAACATCTGGCACAACGAGACTATTATTCACATACAGTTATTGATCACGTACCTGATATTCTGATCGATGCCCTGCTCTCACCATCGAAATCGAGTTCTGCACATTCGGATCAACTTTCTGAGCTTCTTTAATTCACAAAATCAGTTCTGGTTCAGATTGAACAACATAGAGTCTCAGCGTTCTACAATCTGTTTCAAATGCTAATCCAGACAAACATCAATCTTCTATCAAATGTGAAACACCAATCGTCGATAAGGATAAAGAACATACCTTTCGACTCAGTGCATCGGCTACTGCATTCGATTTCCCCGGATAGTATTTGATTTCACAATCAAAATCTTTTAATAAATCAAGCCATCTTTGTTGTCTCATATTCAATTCTAACTGTGAAAATAGATATTTCAGACTCTTGTGATCAGAATAAATTTCAAACTTCTCACCGTATAGATAATGTCGCCATATCTTCAATGAAAATACGATGGTTGCCAATTCAAGATCAGGAATTGGGTAGCAAGACTCATGTGGCTTCAATTGTCTCGAGGCATAGGCAATAACATGTCCTCGCTGCATCAAAACACATCTCACTCCTCTGTGATAAGCATCACAATAAACAACAAAATTACCAGTACCTAACGGAATAGTCAATACAGGAGCACTGGTCAATCTCTTCTTTAACTCTAGAAAGCTGGACTCACACTCTTCAGACCAAACAAATGGTGCATTTTTCTGACTCAGCTGTGTAACAGGCTTAGCAATACTGGAAAAATCTTTAATAAATCGACGATAATATCCTTCTAAACCCATAAAACTGCGTATCTTTGGCACTGATGTCGGTCTAGGCCAGCTGATCACTACCTCAACTTTGCTAGGATCAACAGAAATACCATATCCAGATATAACGTGACCCAGAAATACAACTTGTTTCAGCCAAAATTCACATTTCGACAGTTTGGCACACAATTTCTCAGTTCTCAGAATTCTCAACACAGTTCTCAAATGCTCAGCAAGATCAATTATATTCTTGGAATAAATCAGAATATCATCAATAAATATAATCACGAAATCATCAAGATACTTATGAAATACACGGTTCATCAATCCCATAAATATAGCTGGAGCATTCATTAAACCAAACGGCATGACAATAAACTCATAGTGGCCATACCTGTTTCTGAAAGATGTCTTCGAAATATCAGAATCTCTCACTCTCCGCTGATGATATCCAGATCTCAAATCGATCTAGGAATAGACAGAAAAACCCTGCAACTGATCAAATAAATCATCGATACGAGGCAAAGGATATTTGTTCTTTACCGTATCCTTGTTCAGTTGCCGGTAGTCAATGCAAAGTCTCATGGAACCATCTTTCTTTCTGACAAACAGTACTGGAGCACCCCAAGGAGAAACACTCGGTCTAATGTAACCCTTGGCCAATAAGTCTTCTAACTGCTCTTTCAATTCTTTCAATTCAATCGGTGCCATTCTGTACGGAGCTCTAGAAATTGGAACTGTACCTGGTACCAATTCAATGCTGAGGTCTATCTCTCTGACTGGAGGCAAACCCGAAATCTCATCTGGGAAGACATCAGTAAACTCATATACCACTGGAAAATCAGCCAATGATGGGCTCGATTTCAGTACGTCAACTGAATACACAAGGAAACCTTCTGCTCCTTTCTGAAATAATCGAGTCATAGATAATACAGATATCAAAGAAATTCTATATCTAGAACCCTTACCGTAAAATTTCCATTCATCAGACATGTCAGGTCTGAATCTCACAATCTTCTGTAAACAATCTACGGTAGCTCTGTACTTGGTCAGCATATCGATACCAATAATGCAGTCAAAATAAGACAACCCAAGTACAATACAATCTAACTAAATCTCATGTCCGTCATAGTGTAGCATGCAATGTTTCACAGAATTCACTGATATAAGACCTCTCCCAAAAGGTGAAGAGACAGATACTACAGCAGATAAGGACTCAACAGGCAATGAATGAATCAATGCAAATCGCTCAGAAATAAATGTATGTGATGCACCCATATCAATATATACGTAAGCAGGATAACCACATAAGGAACAGTTACCTGCAACAATATCATCTGGTGCTTCCTGTTCCTGTTCTTCAGTCAAAGCGAATACTCTGGCCTGCTGTCTCGGAGGCTGGCTAACGGTCTGGCTTCCTCCTGGCCTCTACTTTGACTGAGTAGTAGTCGGTGGCTGGAAAGAGTGAACAGCTGATGATCGTCTATCAGTCTGAGTCACTGATCCAAATGATTCTACTCCCTGGGATCTCTGGGAACCTTGCTGTGGACAGACTCTGGAAAAATTTCCCTGCTGTCTGCAAATGCGGCAACTACCAAGCACTCCTTGGCATTGCTCTGTGGGATGTCTCCCTTCACAAGTTCTGCAATAGACCCATGTACTACTCTGGCTCTATCATGAACCACTGGAGCTAAATGAACTACTACCAGGCCTCTTAAACTGTTTTTCTCGGGCTTTCAAATAGTCTTTCTTCCCACCACTGCTACTGCCACTCTCAAATCTGGGAGGAGGTTGCTGGGATGGAGTAGAAGTTTGTTGCTGTCTCGGTACTGGAGGAACATACGAATCTCATTTCTGCCTAATCAGGCCAGCTTCAGCTCCTTTGGCTCTGTTCAGGGCGTCAATAAAATTATTCGGTCTCCCTGTGGTTACCAATGTAAAGATCTCAGGATTTAGCCCATTGATAAACTGATCAGCAACAGCTTCATCATTTTCAGCAACATGTGGAGCAAACCGCAACAAAGTAGAGAACTTGGCCACATACTCTTCAATTTTCAACTGACCCTATCTCAGATTGGCAAACTCTGCACCCTTGCCTTTCTTGTATGATACTGGAAAAAATCTTTGATAAAACTCAGTCTTAAAGATTTTTCAAGTAATAACCGTACCTCGGTGTTCCAACGCCCTCTTCGTCGTGAGCCACCAAATTCTTTGCAACGTCTTGCAACTGGTGCCCAATCAATCTAACTCTGCGCTGATCTGTGTAATCCAATGAATCAAACAACATCTATATATCATCTAGCCAGCTCTCACACTCAACAGAATTCTTTGTACCCTTCAAAGTCGGCGGTTTAAACGACTGAAATCTCTTCAGTAAGGTTTCCATAGGAGTTGCTGTGACATCCATCGGATTATTCGATTTACTACCCTGTTCTGGGACTCGTCGAGGAGGCATATCTGATTTTCAAAACGATTAGTAACGAAATACAACAATTCTGTTTTCAGTCCTCCTCTGATCATCTTACTGCTGATCAAGAATCGGTTCTGATTCATTCTCAAATCATACATGTTTCCAACCAAATCGATATTCAGGTAAACAATCTTTACAAAGCAGTAAAACATGCAAGCGTAGCAAAAGCAGGAAAGAAAACTAAATCTACCCCGCTCACTAGCTTCTATCTCAGTCTAAGGAACCTACTGCTCTGATACCACCTGCTGTGGGGACCCGAACCTAATTCGAATTCTTAATCATCATTAGGATCAGTTAATTAATTTGGTTCTAATTTTTTTTTTAAATACATAAGTGCGGAACATAAAAGAATCAATCTGATATAAACATCGAAAGAAAGTACAAGTCTTGTACAACATATGTTCAGATCAACAAGTGTTCAACAACTACATCAAGTGCTGAAAATCAAATCTACTTCTAAGTCCGGATCTCCACGCTAATCTTAATCTCTCATCCTCTTCTAGACCATGATCTTGTCCCACCTATCGTTATGCACACATAAAAACACAACAACAGCCGGATAACTCCTGTGAGAAATATATTCCCAGTATAACCCATGTATAATGCAATCATATAAACAGATATAAAATCATATAAACAGATATCAATAACATGTATCAAAATCTGAAAGACATGAATCGATATAAAGCTGTAAATAAACTCGTGACTCATCATCTCAGACTCGACTCTTCTCTAATCTAAGGATCCCGGTTCTTGGACATTGGCACAATATACCGAATCTCCGCAATAGAAGCCAATCTGCTCCTAAGCAACATCGATATAAACCAAACATCCAGTGTCTTGGCACCTCCGCCAATGACTAGGCACATTCGCCTATGACTCAATACATGCTTTGCTATAAATCAATAGACTAAGCATATCGATCTCATGAATTGCAAACATCAATGCAATAACATAAAGTATGTGGTTTTGGGAAAACTCAAGTCAAATCAAACCTTTCTTTTCTCGGTTTGACGAAGTCGAAGTCTCGAGTTCGAATCTGTCAATACTCAATCTGGCAATGAAAATATTGAGGAGTACAATATCAATATACAACTCAATCAATACTGGATATAATCAGAACTCAATCTAATTCTGTTTCTACGCATAACGGCACAATCTCGATATATACCCAGCAATACAAATCAACATATATCAATCTCAATAACTCATAATTGATCGATAAACACAATCTGATATCAAATCTGTATAATCTCACTCAATCAATTCTAAAAATCATAACAAATTCCATACGGTATCCGTTTTTCAATATGATTTCGATTATACAATGACAACAATCTCAGGAACACATAATATCAGTCATATCAGGATTTCTTCCATATCATATTTTCAAATCATATAAGAACATAATAAAACTTACGTCCTGTTGAAGTTCTTGTCGATAGGAGCACGGTACTGAAGTTGGATCGAAATTCTAACGGACGGATCTTGTAAAATCACCAGTCTAGTATTTGAAGAAACTCAAAATTCCCTAGAACTATTCTCTTGTCTTTCTTGAATTTTGAGGGACAAAATCGTTTTTGATATATATATCTTGCATGTTCGAGACATGTGGCATCATTCTTCACTCTGCACGTCTCGCGCATATGCGCGACCTCCCTCGGTGCATATGCGCGAGACCTACTGGTCTCGGCAATCTTCATATCCTTAGCTCGCGCATATGCGCGTATCCTTCCGTCGCATATGCGCGAGGTTCTCAGTCATACTCGCGTATATTCGCGGGTCCTGGTCGCGCATATGCGCGAGGTTCTCTGCCTACCTCGCGCATATGGGCCCTTGCTGGGTCGCGCATATGCGCGAAGGGCCCAGTCCTCGCACATAACAGTTTCTTCTCCAGTCTTCCCCGGTCTGATCCTTTCCGTCTATAATCACATCAATTATCAATAAATCATTTCAGATTACCATAACAAAATCCTCAGGCATTACACAAAATTTTTGAAATAATAAAGGGTAGTGATCTTGGCCCAAAATCTTACTAAAACAGCCCTATTAGGCCCCAAAACAGGCACATAAAATATTTCGTTTTGACAAGTTTTCAAAAATATTAACGATACCTCAAAAATCCTTAATTTCGCCAAAAATCGATTACCGGTTTAAAATATGACTCGACGTAACAATATCATAAAACACCCTATATGTGAAAATTAAATATTAATTACATCATATATTAAATAATTAAAATTAATTATTTAATAAAAGCATTATCCTTAACCAGTTCCCAGTCTTCGTTTCTCGTCCAAACATCGAAAAATGCTAAAAGCCCTATTTAAGCAATCAGATAAAACTTTCTACTTAAACATATAAACATGCTTTTTGACATACATCTAATGCAATTAAATTATTTAATTAGGTATTTCATCATTTCCTTAAATTTGCATACAGTTAGATTACATTATCGTATTTTGGACCTTACAATTCATCCTCCCCTTAATTAGAATTTCATCCTCGAAATTTAAAACTCACCAAATAACTCTGGGTAGAAACTCCTAATCTCACTCTCAGTCTCAGTCTCCACTCTGTGTAGGGCCCTTAACTCTTAATCGTTATTACAATACAATTTGATTAGGGTTAATTAATTACACGGAAAACGAGTTTAAATTTTCTTTACGATGAGCCCAAAACATCTTATTTGAATACTAAAAATAGTATTTCATCTCACATCATAAAATATGCCCACACATAATAAAACCCAAATACAGACAAACAATCATATCCTCGGGACATGCCCCGGTATATCGATACATATACATATATACTGGGATAGACCATGAAACCTCAAATCAACCATGACTCCCTCGAGAAATACCATCTCCGATCTCCTGATAACCTGAAGTACCTATCATTGTCAACATACAAAGATAACAACAGCCCCCTCTGGGGTGAGCAAAGCTCAGTCTGAAGCAACCACAATATATACCACAGATATCTAAACAATAATATATGGTATGCAATGCATGTATTTCGTGGAGGTATCAGGTCAAATGCCCATCCACTGAGCATATATCAGAATCAATATAATCGGTATCAAATCAATTCTCGAGCTGGCACACCGGCCTCAATCAGGGATACTCGTATGATAACGTCGACAAAGCGCTATCAAATCTCAAATCTCAATCAATCAGCGGGACCACTAATGACTATGCTTTAAGGGCCACATAATGCCAAACATAGCATCGTGTTCACAAACCCCATAATCAAATCCAATCATATCATGGTATCCAAGGATCATAGCTCAGCGTGCATGTCATGTATGCCACATAAACTCAACAAATAAGGCATATAGACATGTATTCTCAATCCAATCAATCAAACATATATCATATGATACAGATACATGTCGTATGTTACACAATCGCAACATACCTCAATTCTTCGTTTCCAGTCGATGTAGCTTGAAGATATCAATATAATAATCTATCTACATCAATAACATATTCATTTCAATCAATAATATCATTCAAATTCAATAATATAAGTTTCAAATATCTTTTGAAACTTTGAAAATTCATTTCAAATTAGAATCATAGCATAATTCAATTCCGGATTCAAAACTTAGTTTTTTATCGGTTATTATATCGCATATATAATCAAAATTAATAACAACTGACAAATAATTCTTCAATCCCAATCCAACGATTAAAATTCTTTAATTATAATAAATTGGGAATAATTCAAAATAACATCACTGTAATCATCTTTTCTTCGTTAAAATCATACACTATTCAACAATCTTCAATTTCTGTATGATTTAACAATTTATCGGATTTATTCCAAAAATCAACGAATTTCAAACATCACCAAATATATAAAATTTATACCTCAAATCGAAGATCTCGTGTCAACGATCCCAGAATTAAAATCGATTCGTCGATTGGATAAACCGATAAGTCGCACGATCGAAAAGAAAAATAAAAAACTTTCTTTTCTCTCTTCTCATATTTTTATTGAAGCTTACTGTGAATGAAAGAATTCATACACGTAAGTTCCAACTTATCTTTTTTTTAAATATTATATTATATATTATTATATTATATTAATAATAAATAATATTTAACATTTTATCACCGGTATATCCCTTTGGACAAGCGAACGATCAAATTTCTCAAAACTCAAAACATGAAACTTCTATATCTTTGAGTTTTCTACGTTATATCCAAATCTCAAATCATTTGGACTTCATATGACTAAGATGTGTCACTAATTACAATTTTGCACTTAAAATTAATTCATTATTTTTCAACTTATTTAAAAAATACCATCAAAATAAATTGAATATTTTTCAACTTATTTAAAAAAATACTGTAATGCCCGGAAATTTAATCCTAGTAATCTGTAATTATGGATTTATAATTTGATATGATTATCAAAGGATTAACTGAGACACGATTTGAGGTAACGTGTGATAATTTAGGTGCGAGGACAGTGCCTCTCGCGCACGTGCGCGATGTGATGCGCGCCCATGCGCCAAATGGGCAGAAGACCTCGCGCATATGCGCGACATGAGGGCGCGCATATGCGCGAGCTGCACAGGTCGAGTCCAGAGGGCCTCGCGCATATACGCGGAATTGAGTCGCGCATATGCGCGAGCGGCTGGGAAGACACGCGCCGAGACATACTGTCTCGCGCATATGCGCCGAGAAGGGTCGCGCATATGCGCGAGACGTGTTGCGCGTAGAGTTCGCCATTTGCCTGATGCATGCATGATTGTATATATATATATATATATATATATATATATATATACAAACGTTTAATCCTTCAGAAAAACGAAAAAGTTGAAGGAAACTTTGGAGAAAATAGTCCGTGAATCTTAGGATCGTGATTGTGCAAAATCCGTCCGTCTGATTTTAAATCCGACTTCGGTACTGTAATCCTATCGACGTAGGCTACAACTGGACGTAAGTTTTGCTACGTTTTGACATGTTTTGAAATTATGATGTTGTCAGAATTGAATAGGATTCATATATGATGTTCTTGACAGGTTAGACGTCATAGAATCGAAGTCAGATTGAGAAACGGACTGATTATGAAATTGTTATGAATTTTTAGGGTATATTGATTTATACCGGACAAAATTGAATTACGATTGGATTACGGATTGTATTGGATATTGGTTATGGATTGTAACTATTATCTGGTGATGTTGTATTGACGGGGATATTGAAATTGTACCGTTATACCGTTGATTTCAATTAAATCCAGATTAATCATATTCAGTGTTGAATTGAGAATTGAATATTGATATTATGATTCTCAATATATCGTTTCAGATCTACAAAGACAATCTTGAGTTCAGAACTGAGATTACTTCGGACCGTGACTACAAACGAAAGGTATAAGTCAATGTGGTATCGGGAGATCGACTTAAGTCGGTTTAGACTTGAGTTTCCCTAAATCACATACTTTACTTTATTGCATTGATATTTGCATTGATTTGATTGATGTACTTGTTTTATTGATTAATAGATAACATGTATTATACGAGTAATCTTGTGACAGAAGTGCCTGATAGTGGCGGGATCGCCACGGGCACATTGCACGATGTCACAAGATAGTGTATTGGCGATAGTGCCAAAGTCTGTCACCGGATGATTGGCTATCGATGTGGATAGAATTTGGGTTTCTTCTATTACTATTGATCGATGTCGTATCGGTGTGGATAGAATTGGAAGCTTCTTCTATTACTGGTGATCGATATTATATCAGTGTGGATAGAATTATAGTTCCTTCTGTTACTGGTGATCGATACCATATCGATGTGTATAGAATCAGACCTTTTTCTATTTCTGGTGATCGATACCTTATCGACGTGGATAGAACTGGAGTCTTTTCTATTACTGTTGGTCGATATAGGAATGCCAACTTCTGGAAACCGGGATCCCTAGACTAGGATTGAGTCTAGTCTAAATTGTGTAGTTTCGAGTATTGTCGACAGTTTGATATTAGTTATGTTTCAGATTTTGATACATATTGCTGTTACCTGTTACATGCTTTATATTTGTTTATATGATTGCATGTTTCGTTGATTTATACTGGGATTATATTCTCACCGGAATTATCCGGCTGTTGTCTTGTTTGTATGTGTACATGACAACAGATAGGACAGGATCAGGGTCCAGGAGATGAGGAGAGATCGTGATAGAGTGGAGACTTCGGACTTTGATTTATATAGGGTTTTGGCACTTGATAATTAGATGTTGAACCTTAGTTTTTACTGATTTGTAGACGGTACAAGGCTTGTACTTTATTTTATACTGAGTTGTATATTAGTTTGATGTCACTACGTTCCGCATTATTTTAAAAAAAAATTTAGACCCTGTTTATTATAATTGATTAATTAGTCCCAATGATGATTAAGAACATGATTAGCGTCCGGGTCCCCACAACAGGTGGTATCAGAGCGATAGATCCTTTAGACTGAGATAGGAGCTAGTGAGCGGGGTGGATTGAGGTTTTCTTTCCTGCTTTTGATTGCTAGCATGAATTCCTGTTTTAATACATGTTTGCCTAAATATCTGATTTTGATATGGTATTGTGTATTATTTGGAATGGATCAGCTGTAAGATGATCCGAGGAGGATTGAAACTGATATGTGTTAGTTGGAATTACTAACCTCCTTAATTATCAGATATGCCTCCGAGAAGAGTACCAGAACAGGGTAGTACTTCAAATCCTCCCATGGATGTGACAGCTACTCCCATGGAGAAATTGCTGAAAAGGTTTCAGTCATTCCATCCACCGACTTTGAAGGGTACGGAGAATTCCGTGGAATGTGAGAGTTGGTTGGACGATATTGAAATGATGTTCGAATCTTTGGAGTATACTGATGAGAAGAGGGTGAAACTGATCGGACATCAGTTGCATGACGTTGCAAAAAACTGGTGGATCACAACGAAACGGGCATTGGAACAACGAGGTACGGCCATTACTTGGAATGTGTTTAAGGCTGAATTTTATCAACGGTTCTTTCCAGTTTCATATAGGAAGGACAAGGGAGCCGAGTTCGCCAACATGAGACAGGGCCAACTAAATATCGAGGAATACGTGGCTAAATTCTCTACACTGCTCCGATTTGCTCCCCACGTAGCTGAACATGATGAGGCCGTTGCGGACCAGTTCATAAATGGCCTAAATCCTGAAATCTTTACCTTGGTGAATACCGGGAGGCCAAACAATTTCACCGATGCCTTGAACCGAGCCAAGGGAGCCGAAGCCGATTTAATGAGACAGAGAGAGGCTTCGTTTGTGCCTTCAGCACCGAGATCACAGATGCCTCCACCAGTTCCCCGATTTGAGAGCGGCAGTGGTAGTGGGAAGAAAGACTTCCTGAAAGCTAAGGGGAAGAAATTCAAGAAAGCTGGAAGTAGCTCATCCAGTTCGAGTGGCTCTAGACAGACTGGTCAGGGCCAGAGTTATACAGGACCCTACTGTAGCACTTGTGGAGGGAAGCATTCCACAGAACAGTGCCGAGGAGTGTTCGGCAACTGCCGCATTTGTAATCAACATGGACACTTTGCCCGAGTGTGTCCCCAGAGAGGTGCCCAGGGATCCCAGGCAGCTGAGTCATCTTGATCACCGGCTCAGACAGGCAGACGACCATCTGCTGTTCATTATTTTCAGCCAGCACCGTCTACTCAGTCACAGCAGAGGCCAGGAGGAAGCCAGATAGCGAGCCAGCCTCCTAGACAGCAGGCCCAACTGTTTGCTTTGACCGAGGAGCAGGCACAGGATGCACCTGATGATGTCGTGGCAGGTAACTGTTTTATTTCTGGTTATCCTGCATACGTATTGATTGATACTGGTGCATCCCATACATTTATATTTGAGCGATTTGCTTTGATGCATTCTTTGCCTATTGAGTCATTATCTGCGGTAGTGTCTGTCTCTTCTCCTTTGGGGACGGGTTTGATATCAGTGAAATCTATTAAATCTTGTATACTGCAGTATGATGGGCATGAAATTGAGTTAGACTGTATTGTGCTTGGGATATCTGACTTTGATTGTATTATCGGTATCGATATGTTGACTAAGTACCGAGCTACAGTTGATTGTTTCCACAAGATTGTTCGATTCAGACCTAAAATGGCTGAGGAGTGGAAATTTTACGGTAAGGGTTCTCGAGCTAGAATTCCTTTTATATCTGCAATAAATATGACTCGATTATTGCAGAAAGGAGCGGATGGATTCCTCGTATATTCAGTTGATTTACTGAAGTCGAGCCCATCATTGGCGGATTTGCCAGTGGTGTGTGAGTTTGCTGATGTCTTTTCAGATGAGATTCCTGGATTGCGTCCGATTCGAGAGATAGACTTCAGCATTAAGTTGATGCCGGGAACAGTTCCGATTTTGAGGGCTCCGTACCGGATGGCACCTATCGAGTTGAAGAATTGAAAGAACAGATGGAGGATTTATTGGCCAAGGGATATATCAGACCGAGTGTTTCTCCTTGGGGCGCTCCAGTACTGTTCGTGAGGAAGAAGGATGGGTCGATGAGACTTTGTATTGACTACCGGCAACTGAACAAGGCAACGGTAAAGAATAAATATCCATTGCCTCGTATTGATGATTTATTTGATCTGTTGCAAGGTTCTTCGGTGTATTCCAAGATCAATCTGAGATCTGGATACCATCAACTGAGAGTCAAGGATTCTGATATCTCAAAGACAGCATTCAGAACCAGGTATGGACATTATGAGTTTATTGTCATGCCTTTTGGGTTAACGAATGCACCAGCGGTATTTATGGGATTAATGAACCGCGTCTTTCAGAAATATTTGGATGATTTTGTTATCATATTCATTGATGATATATTGATTTATTCAAAGAATATGATTGAGCATACTGATCATCGGAGGACTGTGTTAAGAATTTTGAGAGCGGAGAAACTGTATGCTAAATTGTCGAAATGCGAGTTCTGGTTGAAACAGGTGGTATTTCTGGGGCATATTATATCTGGAGACGGGATATCAGTTGATCCCAGTAAGGTTGAGGCAATGATTTTGTGGCCGAGACCGACATCTGTACCAGAGATACGCAGTTTTATGGGTTTGACAGGATATTATCGCCGATTTATTAAAGATTTTTCGAGTATTGCCAAACCGATTACACAGTTGACTCAGAAAAATGCTCCGTTTGTTTGGTCTGAGGAATGTGAGACCAGTTTTCTCTAACTGAAGAAGAGATTGACCAGTGCTCCTGTGTTGATAATTCCTTCAGGTACTGGTGGATTTGTTGTTTACTGTGATGCATCTCACCGAGGATTGGGTTGTGTTTTGATGCAGCAAGGGCATGTGATCGCCTATGCCTCAAGACAACTGAAGCCCCATGAATCTCGTTACCCAATTCATGATCTTGAATTGGCAGCCATAGTCTTTGCTTTGAAGATATGGCGACATTACCTCTACGGTGAGAAATTCGAAATCTATTCTGATCACAAAAGCTTGAAATATCTCTTTTCACAGTCAGAATTGAATATGAGACAGCGGAGATGGCTGGATTTATTGAAGTATTTTGATTGTGAAATCAAATACGATTATCCGGGGAAATCTAATGCAGCAGCAGATGCACTAAGTCGAAAAGTATGTTCTCTATCCTTATCGACTATGGGAGTCTCGAATTTGATAGAAGACTGCTGTTTGTCTGGATTAGTATTTGAGACAGATCAGAGACCAATAAGATTATATACTATTCAAGCGGAACCAGAGCTGATTTTGAAAATTAAAGCAGCTCAGAAAGTTGATCAGAATATACAGAAGTCGATTGCTATGGTTAAAGCTGGACATCGATCGGAATATCATGTTCAAAATAGTATTTTGTATGTGAATAATCGTCTTGTTGTGCCGAATGTTCCGGAATTAAGACAACGAATACTATCAGAAGCGCACAACAGTCGTTTTAGCATTCATCCTGGTGGCAGGAAAATGTATAATGATTTGAAGACATAGTATTGGTGGAAACAAATGAAGTCTGATGTGACTGAATTTGTATCCAAGTGTCTGAATTGCCAACAGGTGAAAGCTGAGAGAAAGAAACCAGGAGGATTGTTGCAGAGTTTGTCGATTCCTGAATGGAAAGGGGATCACATTTCCATGGATTTTGTGACGCAGTTACCGAGATCCTCCCGAGGTTGTGATGCGATTTGGGTCGTGATTGATCGATTGACCAAATCCGCATGCTTTATTTCATACAAGATGACCTATAGATATGATCAGATGGCCGATAATTACGTCAAGGAAGTGGTTAGACTGCACGGAGTGCCGAAGTCGATTGTTTCAGACCGAGATCCTCGATTTACTTCGCACTTCTGGCAGAGTTTGCAGCAAGCTCTCGGTACTAAGTTACATCTGAGTACCGCATATCATCCACAGACTGACGGACAGTCAGAGCGTACGATCCAGACATTGGAAGATATGCTGAGAGTTGTAGTGCTTGACTTTAGCACTAACTGGCAAGATGCATTGCCTCTTTGCGAATTTTCGTACAACAATAGCTATCAAACGAGTATTGAGATGGCACCATTTGAAGCGTTGTATGGAAAGAAATGTCGATCCCCTCTTTATTGGGATGATATCTCTGAAGTTCCTGAGACTGGACCTGATATGATCAAAGATATGACTGAAAAAGTGAAATTGATTCAGAAGAAAATGAAGGCAGCCCAGGACAGACAAGCTAAATATGCCAACCTTCGGCGACGACCGTTGGTATTTGAAGCAGGAGACCGAGTGTTCCTGAAGATCTCTCCTTTCAGAGGTGTGGTTCGATTTGGGAAGAAAAGGAAATTGTCTCCACGATACGTCGGTCCTTATGAGATTCTTGAAAAGATAGGAGATCGTGCCTATCGACTAGCATTGCCGCCTTCATTATCTGGAATACATGATGTCTTTCATGTATCAATGCTGCGAAAGTATCTCCCTGATGATTCACACGTTATCCAACCCGACGAGACCGAGCTGGAGGAGACATTGAGTTATGTCGAGAAACCGATTCGGATTATCGATCGTAAAGAAAAACAGCTCAGAACGAAGATGATTCCGTTGGTGAAAGTACAATGGACTCGTCATGGCGTTGAAGAAGCCACTTGGGAGACAAAATCAGATATGAGACAAGAATTCCCAGCATTATTTTACTGATGTAAATTTCTGTTCAGTTTTATTCCATACCTTCTTATTGATATGATGGATTGCCTGTGATTTCGGGGACGAAATCATATCTTAGGGGGGGAGAAATGTAATGCCCGAAAATTTAATCCTAGTAATCTGTAATTATGGATTTATAATTTGATATGATTATGAAAGGATTAACCGAGACACGATTTGAGGTAACGTGTGATAATTTATGTGCGAGGACAGTGCCTCTCGCGCACGTGCACGACGTGATGCGCGCCCATGCGCCAAATGGGCAGAAGACCTCGCGCATATGCGCGACATGAGGGCGTGCATATGCGCGAGCTGCACAGGTCGAGTCCAGAGGGCCTCGCGCATATGTGCCGAATTGAGGCGCGCATATGCACGAGCGGCTTGGAAGACACGCGCCGAGACATACTGTCTCGCGCATATGCGCGAGACGTGTTGCGCGTAGAGTTCGCCATTTGCCTGATGCATGCATGATTATATATATATATATATATATATATATATATACAAACGTTTAATCCTTCAGAAAAACGAAAAAGTTGAAGGAAACTTTGGAGAAAATAGTCCGTGAATCTTAGGATCGTGATTGTGCAAAATCCGTCCGTCTGATTTTAAATCCGACTTCGGTACTGTAATCCTATCGACGTAGGCTACAACTGGACGTAAGTTTTGCTACGTTTTGACATGTTTTGAAATTATGATGTTGTCAGAATTGAATAGGATTCATATATGATGTTCTTGACAGGTTAGACGTCATAGAATCGAAGTCAGATTGAGAAACGGACTGATTATGAAATTGTTATGAATTTTTAGGGTATATTGATTTATACCGGACAAAATTGAATTACGATTGGATTACGGATTGTATTGGATATTGGTTATGGATTGTAACTATTATCTGGTGATGTTGTATTGACGGGGATATTTAAATTGTACCGTTATACCATTGATTTGAATTAAATCCAGATTAATCATATTCAGTGTTGAATTGAGAATTGAATATTGATATTATGATTCTCAATATATCGTTTCAGATCTACAAAGACAGTATTGAGTTCAGAACTGAGATTACTTCGGACCGTGACTACAAACGAAAGGTATAAGTCAATGTGGTATCGGGAGATCGACTTAAGTCGGTTTAGACTTGAGTTTCCCTAAATCACATACTTTACTTTATTGCATTGATATTTGCATTGATTTGATTGATGTACTTGTTTTCTTGATTAATAGATAACAGGTATTAGACGAGTAATCTTGTGACAGAAGTGCCTGATAGTGGCGGGATCGCCACGGGCACATTGCACGATGTCACAAGATAGTGTATTGGCGATAGTGCCAAAGTCTGTCACCGGATGATTGGCTATCGATGTGGATAGAATTTGGGTTTCTTCTATTACTGTTGATCGATGTCGTATCGGTGTGGATAGAATTGGAAGCTTCTTCTATTACTGGTGATCGATATTATATCAGTGTGGATAGACTTATAGTTCCTTCTGTTACTGGTGATCGATACCATATCAGTGTGGATAGAATCAAACCTTTTTCTATTTCTGGGGATCGATACCTTATCGAAGTGGATAGAACTGGAGTCTTTTCTATTACTGTTGGTCGATATAGGAATGCCAACTTCTGGAAACCGGGATCCCTAGACTAGGATTGAGTCTAGTCTAAATTGTGTAGTTTCGAGTATTGTCGACAGTTTGATATTAGTTATGTTTCAGATTTTGATACATATTGATGTTACCTGTTACATGCTTTATATTTGTTTATATGATGGCATGTTTCGTTGATTTATACTGGGATTATATTCTCACCGGAATTATCCGGCTGTTGTCTTGTTTGTATGTGTACATGACAACAGGTAGGACAGGATCAGGGTCCAGGAGATGAGGAGAGATCGTGATAGAGTGGAGACTTCGGACTTTGATGTATATAGGGTTTTGGCACTTGATAATTAGATGTTGAACCTTAGTTTTTACTGATTTGTAGACGGTACAGGACTTGTACTTTATTTTATACTGAGTTGTATATTAGTTTGATGTCACTACGTTCCGCATTATTTTAAAAAAAAAATTTAGACCCTGTTTATTATAATTGATTAATTTGTCCCAATGATGATTAAGAACATGATTAGCGTCCGGGTCCCCACAAATACCATCAAAATAAATTGAATATTTTTCAATTTATTTACAAAAATAACATCAACACTATTTTATTCTCGGGGTCTCAAGTATATTTTTCCTCCAAATGATTTAACCACTTGACTTTGACCATTTCAATAACTTTGTTCCAGAGTCTCCTTTCTTGTCTGTCCAGAATTTGAGTAGGCTTGCCTTCGTACGATATATTTGGTGTCAACTGCATAGGTTCATAATTCAGCACATTTGAAGGATTCGACATGTACATCCGCAGTATCACGATATGAAACATATTATATACTCCAGCCAGATTCGGTGGCAGTGCAACTCTGTAAGCTACTGTTCCAACCCTCTCGAGAATCTCAAATGGTCCTATGAACCTAGGACTGAATTTGCCCTTCTTGCCAAATCTCATTACACTCTTCATATGTGCAAATTTCACAAATATGTGGTCACCCACTACCAACTCTAGATCTCTGCGTCGCTTATCCGCATAAATTTTCTGACAGCTCTGAGCAGTCTTCATCCTATCCCGGATCTTGACTACTAGCATTGCAGTCTGCCTGACAATGTCTCAAACCAAATCTGATCTCTCTCCTACCTCATCCAAATAAATCGGTGATCGAACCTTTCTCCCATAAAGTGCCTCACACAGAGCTATGCCTATAGATGCCTGATAGCTGTTGTTGTATGCGAACTCCGCTAGAGGTAATTTCGGTTCCCAACTGCCCTGGAAGTTGATCACACAAGCTCGGAGTAGGTCCTCTAGAACCTGAATCACTCTCTCAGACTGACCATCGGTCTGAGGATGAAAAGCTGTACTGAACAATAATTTGGTACCCATAGCTTGATGCAGACTCTTCCAGAAAAAAAAACTTAAACCTCGGGTCTCTGTCTGAAACAATAGACACTGGAATCCCGTTCAATCTGAAAATCTCTCTGATGTAAAACTCTATGAACTGAGTCATGGTGAAAGTATTCTTAATAGGCAGGAAGTGCACTGACTTTATAAGTTGATTGACTAGCACCCAAATGGAATTAAATCCTCCAACCGTCCTCGATGGCTTTACCACAAAATCCATAGTGACATTCTCCCATTTCCACGGGGAATAGGGAGAGGAGTAAGCTTCCCTGCAGACCTCTGATGTTATGCCTTAACGTGCTGGCATGTCAAACACTTAGACACAAAATGCAAAATATCTCGTTTTATGTCTGACCACAAATACAAGGACAACAAATCATTATAAATCTTCGTACTCACTGGATGAATAGAGTATGGGGTACTATGAGCTTCTTTGAACAGACAACTGTGCAATGAATGCATTCTTCCTACTCAATGCATCTGCGACCACATTAGCCTTTCCCGGGTGGTAACTAATGTCGCAGTCATAATCCTTAACAAGCTCTAACAATCTCCGCTACCTCATATTTAGCTCTTTCTGGGTAAAGAAGTACTTCAAACTTTTGTAATCAGTAAAAATATTGCACTTCTCCCCAAATAAGTAGTGCCTCCAAATCTTCAGACCGAATATTCACTACTACTGCAAGCTTGAGGTCATGAGTTAGATAATTCTTCTCGTGCACCTTCAACTGTCTGGACACATAAGCTATCACTCGATCATTCTAAATAAGAACAGTGCCCAAACCGAGCTTCGAGGCATCTGAACAAAGAACAAACTCTCCTTGCCCTGATGACATCGCTAGAACTGGCGCTAAAGTCAAAGCTTGCTTAAGCTTCTCAAAGCTCTCCTAGCACTCCGATCCCCCACAAACTTCGCATTTTTCTTCGTCAAGACGGTCATGGGTACCGCAATAGTAGAGAAGTCTTGAATAAATTTCTTGTAGTAGCCAGCTACCTCAACTCCGTCTTCAGAAATAATGTGGCCTAAGAACGTCACTTTCTCGAGCCAGAACTCGCACTTGCTGAACTTGGCAAAAAGCTTTTTGTCTTTCAATATCTGAAGTGCTGTTCTCAAGTGCTGACTGTGCTCCTCCATGCTCTTCGAATAGATCAGAATATCATCTATGAATACTATGAGGAACTTATCCAAATACAGCTGAAATACGTGATTCATGAGATCCATGAAGATCTCCGGTGCATTAGTCAACTCGAATGGCATCGCCATAAACTCATTGTGTCCATATTGAGTACTGAAAACCGTCTTGTGAACATCTGACACTCTCACCTTCAACTGATGGTATACCAAACGAAGATCTATCTTCGAGAAAATTGAAGCTCCCTGCAACTAATCAAACAAGTCTTCAATTTAGATACTCATTTTTTATGGTGACTCTGTTCAGCTCCCTATTGAAACGTCTCTAACTCGTTTTTTTTTCAAATGTACTAGAATTTTTTTCTTTTAAACTCCTTAGGCCGAAACATATATATATATACATACTTTTTGTACCATTAAAATAAACTCAACATCTATTTTACTCAAAGCTCATAAATATAGTAAAAATCGCAAAATATAAATGTCAAACCAAACCTAAAACTAGCATTTTTTTCAAAAATATCATGAACATTATCAATTCCCTCAAAAACCACTCTTACTTCCAAAAGTCGTGAAAATCTTTAACGTACTGTAAAAGCATAACTGTGCGGAAAAACTAGCAAAGGTCATCGGGTTAATGCACCATCCACTCAGCCAGTTCAGTCATCCAACCCTTCTGTCTGAACATCAAAACCCTCACCTGTATCATCCACACCTAGTGAGTATATTGACCCAGAAAGCCTTAACCATAGTAACAAGTATTACGTATACATTCACATACAACAGTGAAAATAATTTTAATAAAAATAGCTTCGTCATGACATGCATAAACTTAAACATTTTTTTTCATCATAAACTTTTCCTTTCATCATATACATATACATTTCCTTTCGGGATGAAAGCCGTTCATTAATTGTGACCATCGTTTCATCTTTCGGTCGATTGATCAATCACAGCTGTAACCATAGTACTAGGCGGCGGGGCAACAGTAACCATTTTTCCGTTCTGTGTCGTGGCTTATAGTTGGCGGGGAGACCAGCAACCACTTTTCCGTTACTAGGGCCTTCGCCTATGAAAATTCAGTATTGGGTTCACATGAGGCTTAGTCCCTCAATCGGGTTCCACTTGGGCTTAGTCCCTCACGAATCCCCATTTCTTTACCGTCACAATTAAGTCACTTCATTCAAAATATTTTCAGCATTTCCGTCACTTTATAAAAATATATGCATAGATAACATTTTCATTTTAAACTAAGCATGCAATACATCTTTTAGCATTTAACATTTTCCATCTTAAAATTCCATATTCTTCCAAAATAAACATTTCAACATTCATTACAACATTTAGATCACTGTCAGGGCTCCTAACATTTTTCAGGTGTAAGTGGTAGTTTTGCCTCCGAAACCCTAGTTTTCCCATTTTACCCCTGGACCTTGTCTAAAAATGTTTATGAGAGTTTTTTAAGGTGTTATGGTAAATTTTACCCCTGGACCTTAAAACATCGACCCTAATCCATCCAAATTAACCATAACACCTTAAAAAACTCTCATAAACATTTTTAGACGTATACTTAAGCCCCTCGACTAAATTCGTAATTTGTTTAAAAACTTGAACCGAAGTACCGGTTTTAACCCGAATCTTAACCAAACGTTCCCAAAATTTCACCACAGCCTGCTAACACCTAACCAACCCATTTTCAACCCAATTCAAGCCATTTAGAACCCTCGGAAAAGCATAGAAGCTGATGAAAATTTCTTCACCATTCTATTTAAAACCCTATCCCTAACCATCCCATGTTCTTCGACCCTAGCCCTTAACCAACGAGTTTAGACCCTATGAAACCTTTCGAGGACAAATATTGAACCATTTAGGATCCATCTGGGCTAACCTACCCAGCCGTGCATGAGGCCATGCATAGTTACAATCCCTTGCGTGTGGCAACAAGGATGCACATCACATCTTGCGGCTACAGACCTTCTGAGCACCTCCAGCTGTGTGTGGACCACCATGGCTTGTAGCTAGGACCCTCACGAGCCCACCCCTAATCTAGACAGCCCCTGAACAGCCTCATTTCTAATTTCTCCCAAAACCGTGCCCTACAAGCCATGAAAACCATAGGTTTTGTGCAGTCCCTTGCCCTTCATTTCCAGACCTTAACCATGCATCTAAGGACCCTTAAACCCTCTGAAAATTGACCATTCTAATAGCCCTAACCTGGCAGCCCCTTTGTGTATCAATACATGAATGATAGAGCATGAAATCCATGTTTTAAGATGTGTACGTCATAAAAACCAAAATAATATGGTGCTTATTAGAGATTTCATGCAAGAACACATAATCACACATAATATGGTATGAACGATGAGAAAAGAAGGAATAAGGCGTGCCTTTGCGCGATTCACGCACGAATAAACAATTCTAGACACGAAGAACGTTGGCGGAGAGACGGGGGAGACCTTGCTGCGTTTTTCATTTCAAAAGTTACTTGAATAGAGACTTTGACGTGTGGTGTGTGGGCATATGTTGTAGGAAGAGAAGCCCTAGCTTTCAGTTGGAATCAGAATTTCGGAGTTTGACAAATTGAGCGTTTGAAGATTACAGAACCGATCAACTCAACTGAACGTAACTGAACTGAAATGACTTGAACTGAAGTTGCCCGACTGATAATTAATGCGCTAAACAATCGAAGGCAACTGAACTGATTAATGCTAACTGAAGCTATGTATCGAACTGAACTATCAGTTAAGACTGATCAGTTACACAGTCAGTCCATTGAATCGCCTATAGATTCAATTGATAAATCAGCTTGACACGTCATCAGTTAAAGAGCGTAGCCAACAACCGAAAATTTGTACAAGAGTAGACAGCAACTTGTAGTGGGGGACCACATATCAGAATGCCACAGTGTACGATTGTCAGAAGAATGATGACATGTATACTCAGGACAAATCAACGGATTTATAACATTTAAACGCATTCAATAATACCGTTGTGAGCAAATCTTATAAATAGCCGAGAAGATCAGCTAAGAAGATGTAGTGAAAGTCAGCTGAGAAAAAGAGAGTGATAGTTAAGAGTGACAGTTACCGAGTTAGCAGGAACAAGAACAAGGAAATCATTCTCAGTTACAAAAAGCTCACGCTCTATCAGATATATTCATATCTTTCAGGCTATATTTCGAGCACTAGCACAAGCACTTAATGTTACTATATTCGATATTTTTAGATCAGTTGTGCTTAGAAAATATAACAGTTGCGTACTTATAAAATTGTAAGGATACTAAGAGTTTCAGTTTGGCAGTGTTTAAGAGGGTTATTACAGCTTCTGTAATTAAACAAAATATTTTAGTGACAATCCTATCCTTGAGATAGAGGAGGTGACGTAGGAGCATTTGAAGTCTCCGAATATCCAGAAATCTTCGTGTTCTTTATTTCTCAAGTATTCAATCTGTCTTTTAGTTTGTTTTCGCACTCTAAGTTAACTGATTGATATTGAAAACAAGATCATCGATTTCAATTTATCACTAAAATGGTTCACCCCATCGAAAATATTTGAATATCGTAAATTGCTTATTCAACCCCCCCCCCCCCCCCCCCCTTATAAACACTTTCACTCATCCAATCGATCCTAACAACTTGTATTAGAGCTTGTCGATGTTGTTTCTCAATACTTTCTATCTTTACAATTTGTTTACCATGTCTTCTTTCAATAAGATTCCCATATGTTCAAGAGAAGAATTTGATGACTGGAAGATCAGAATGCAGGCTCATTTAGCTGCACAGGATGATGACATGTGGTACGTCATAACTTACATACCAAAGAAAATATTGAAGGCAAATACAGCAGTTGCCATAACTGATCGAGCACCCCATCGCATCGAGAAACCACGTGAAGAGTGGACAACTGAAGATAAGAGGAAAGCCAACCTGGATAATGTGGCTAAAGATATTTTGTACAAAACCCTGGACAAGGTTACATTCAGTAAGATCAAGATGTGCAGAACAACAAAAGATATCTAGGAGAAACTGATCCAGTTATGCGTATGAAATGAGCAAACTAAAGAGAACAAACTCTCAGTCGCGGTACAGAAATTTGACAACATCAAAATGAATACTGGTGAGTCAATATAGGAGTACAATGAATGAGTAAGCAACATTATCAATGAACCGAATTCACTTGGGAAAGTGTATTCAAATAAAGAAGTTGTGTTGAAGGTGGTTCGAGGTCTTCCCAAAGAATGGGATATAAAGATGATGGCTATGAGAGAATCCAAAGACCTGAATAAGGTAGAATTACATGACTCGTTTTTTGATCTCAAAGCTTATGAGTTCGAACTGCAGACAAGAGAAGAAAAACCTTCAACACCAACAGTCACAGCTGCTCCATGTGCCATAAAACTGGAACCAACTGTTTCAGTTGAGAAGACTGCAGAACAACTGAGTAATGACGCGATGTCATTATTTGTCAAGAAATTTATAAAATTTATGAGAAAAAATAAAAGTTCTTTCCAGCGACAATATCAGAAGATCAATTCAAAGGAAGAACCAAATTTTTGCTAGAATTGTCAGCATGACAGAAGATTTCATTGCTGACTGTCCTAAACCAAAGAAGAACAGTTGTCATTCAATTGAAGAAGGAAATAAGTCAGTTGAGTTCAGAAGATGAGTCAAGAATGATAAATGATCATTCAAGAAGAAACATGAGGTCCTGCTAGCTAAAGAAAGTAATATCGTCTACTTATTTAAAAGTGAGGAAATATTTTTTTATTTTAAAAAATCTCATATTTTTGAAATAATGCTTTAACGTTTTGCATGCATGCGCTCTACAGAAAAATATAACATTTAAAAATGACCTTAAATAACTGACAGTAAAAATAGTGCAGTTTAAAATAACCAAACTAATCCAGAATTTTACGCAAACATAAACGAATAAAATCTTAAAATTATCAACGTATGAAAATGTTCATCTCCCCTCAAATCTCATAAATCATAATGCGGAAAACATGCGGTCCTTGGGTCGTGTCCGCACCAGGTCTTCCTACTCAGAGTTCGGCACCTCCAGTCCCCTCATCATCAAGCTCACCTGCATCACACACGTCTAGTGACTCTAAAGACTCAACACACCTGTACCAGGAATAACAAATACATATACATGGCATACAGCAGTGAAAATACCATACTCAACATATATTTCGTGAACTTAAAAGCATGAACATAAACGTGTCGTATAAATTCATAACGTGTCAAAACATCTCATCTCATGCCATCATATGCGTATACATTTTCTTTCAATTGAATTCAGTTCATTAGTTGTGACTTTCGTATCAAATCTATTTGACGGATCCATCAACGTATAACCACAGTACCGAGTGACGGGGAGATCAGCGATAGCATTACCCATTCATTGAGCATTGGCCTTAGCTCATCATATCTCATGTCATTGTGTACATATACATCGTCAATCACAACCTATTCTCATCATTCAAAACATCATAATATTTACCACTTAATAAAAACATGCATATACATAACTTTTTCCTTAAAACCAAGCATGCACCTTATTTATCATAATTTCATAAAAATCATAAAAGTGATGCATAAACATTTAAAACATGATAAAATGTGCTTAGGGCGCTGCCAGGACAAAAATCTCACCGGGTGCAAAATGGCCATTTTTTCCCTGGAAAACCAAAATGACCGTTTTACCCCTGGACCTCTTAAATTTGACCCGAAGCTTACCAAACTCCTTACAACATCCCAAAACATATTTATCAGCATTCTTAGACGTATACTCAAGACCATTGCAAAACCTAATTGATTTTTTTTAAAACTTGGATCGGGTTCTCAGTTTCAACCCGAATCAACCCGAAACTTAACAAAATTTTTCCCAAATTTTTACCACAGCTTATAAACATCTAAAAGGCCCTAAAACCATCAATACTAGACTCCTAGACCCCTCGGCCAAGTCCTCAAAGCTGCTGCATGATCGGCACTACGATGTTCCTACAAACCCTAACGCACCTAGTCGCATGATTATAAATCCTAGCCAAGATCCATTGTGTCCAGTGCCTATCCAGCCATGTTAGAACAATGACCGAACCCAAGAGACTCCTCTTGAATCATCTTAACTAATCCTACTACCCCGCCACCCCCACGCTGCACAACCAAACTCATGACCAACCATCCGAGCCACTTCTCACCCTACTCCCTTCGATTCGCGACAAAACCAGTGACTCACGGCTCTCTCCAGGACCTGTCACGAACCCAAGTGGGTCAGCTCCTTGGCCAAGATCGAACCATGCATCGCTGCGACTACAATTCTCTTGATCTACTCACAAACGCACGCACACGCTGAGGCCAGACACCCCTTCGCCCAACTGTGCTTCGACGAGATCTGCAGCTTTCTTCCCTCAAGCAACTCAACACCTATAGACCCTTAACAACCCAGCACAGCAGCCCCCTTGCACAGATCACAACAAAGACGTGAGAGTTGAAACAAAAAGGATGCATGATTTACCCCAAAACCGAAAAAACTCCATGCTATGCTTTGGATCGAAAAATCCTTGAACAAATGAACACATTATAGCATACATATAACGTGTAAGATGCAGAAATAATAGTACATGGCATGCCTTGATGTATATTGAACGAAAACTTTGAAGAACCGCACGAAGAGAAGGCACTGGAGGAATTTCTTGCAAGAAAAGTGCTATGGCGGAGAGCTTCTAAGCCTAGCTGCTGAAACCCACGTGATATTGCTGAAGGGGATAGGGGTGTCGGCTGATGGAGTGATTAGGTGTAGGTTTAGGCGAGTTTATGTATTATTTAAATAGTTAATTACTAGGTAATTGTGCCGTTAATTGTCATTTAGAAAGTTTAAGAAGAGTTTCAAGCCCAATAAGCTTAAAATTAGGTCCATTAAGTCCAAACACACTCCCGAAAAATATTTCATGTTAGCAAGTTTTTGAAAATATTACCCGAACCCTCAAAAAGTTCTTCGTTTCGATAAAATTTGTGTACCGCTGAAAAATATGCTCTGACAGGTAAAAATACATCTCAAATCCTATTTCATGAAAAATACATTTAAAACATCTTATATAAATTAATAAAAATTAATCATGTAATAAAATAATTTTCCTGATAATTCCCCGGTATATGTTCCTCGTTCGAGCACGAAATGCAACTTAAAAATCACTCCTGAAGTAAAATAGTGAACCCGTTAATTTTTTTTAAAATAAAATTTTTAAGTTAATGAATTTTTACATATAGTCTATTTCATTTCATAGTAGCTCCTTTTCCTTATTTTGAAGAACCCAAACCGGATCTTCCAGATTGTTGCTCATCTTTGCTGCTTCATTTGGTTTAATTCGTTCTTAGACGTAGTTACTTTCATATGCCTGCGATGATCCAAAGTTGCTGCTTCATCGTGTTTTTGTGCAGATCACGATTCTGCGCTGTTTAGGTTCTTGTGTTCTTCTGTTCTAATTTCTATGGACTCTATTGCGTGAAGGGGTAGTTGTTTGAGTGTTTCTAGGTACTGATTCTTGTGCCATTCACTGATATAGCACCTGGGTTCTGGTTTGCACAGGGGACCATTCTAGGGTTCATTATTTGCGTGTTTATTTTTCATTGGTATCCGGTTCGTTTTGTTGGGATATGTAGTGTGATTGAGCTTCTTGTGGTGGTATTTTTTTCATTTTGAGGTTGTTTATGTTCAACATTGCTTTTAGACTCGTATAGCTCACTTAGTGCATTGTAGGACCTCAATGAGTAAGAAGATTGTAAGGTCCATTTCTGGGCATACTTGGCATTCATCTTCTGATATTTGATCTTGAATTTTTGAAATTCCTTGTTTTCAATTATGTTAGTGTAATAATTAACTGTTTAAATTTTCAATTTGTTTTCCTTTTTGATGGAGTGTAAAGTGTTAGTGATCGTTTTAATTATGAGTTGCATATTTATTATTTAAAGTAAGTTTTCTAGCAATTCGTTATTTTCTATTAGTGGTATATTATTGTCTATGTTGAGAAAATAACTATCAATGATATACTACTGGTTGAGAATCTATGTTATAATTTGATTAGCATTAGTCAACTGTGTGATAATGGTTATTCTGTAGCTTTTCAGAAGCACACTTGCATAGTTAAAGATTCTTCTAAGTCTATTGTTTTAACTGAAAAGAGGGAAGGCAACACCTCCAAAGTTTCATGGAACTTAAATCATGCTACTGTTCCTACATGTTTAGTTGCCTCTTGTGAAGGGCCTAAAACTCCTTTCTTGAAAATTTGCGGAAAATTAAAAATTTTCTTTTTAAAAGAACTTAAATGGCCTCATTCATAAAATCACTGGTGAATCAAGTTCAATATTTCAAAATATTGCAGCGGAAGAAAATTAAAGTTTTGCCAACAACAACGATTTAAAAATATCCAACGACTGATAAAATTGTTTGCGGAAAAAAATAACAACTGCTGCTCTGAGGTCCTCGGGTGCCACTACTGCCGACCCAAGCTGGCTCACTGGTCCCCGCCCTCGGCCCTGGCCTCATCAGTACCTACAACAATCAAGTCTAGTGAGCCTAAAGACTCAGCATGCATATATCGCAGGTAACGAGAAAAATCTGAATTAAAGTATGCATGGGATAAAATATCATGTCCTGAGGCATGCTGAAAATAATCTGTACTGAGCAATTATAATACGTGCATAACTGAACTGGAAATTACTGTAAAAATATTTGCTCCTTGGAGCCTGTACTGAAATATCTGGTAAAATTTTCTGTTGAGATTATGTTTTACGCCTGTGGCCAATGCACTAAGCTGAACTGATCGGTAACTGGCTACCGGGGAGGCTGAAACTGAACTGAGCTGGCCGGTCACTGGCGACCGGGTGGTACCATACTGAACTGATCGGTCACTGGCGACCGTATAAAATAACACTCCCACATAGTGAATGAACCACAAGCCATATCGCATAAATCTCAAAAATAATCATTTTCTATTTAATGCACGTAAAATAATTAACTGGCATAATGAAAATTCCTGTAATTTTACCAACTGGATTGGATTGGATCATTCCCAGGCTCGCTGCAACCTAACTGTGCCATGAAAAATATGCAATAGCTTAAACATGACCAACTATGCAATTTACGTTCAAAAGATGCGACTATGACGCCTAATGACTTCGCATCTAATCATGACTTCGAGCCAACCTGAACCGACACTGAACCGACGTATAGTCATGATTAAAATACGCTGAAAAATCATAAAATAATGCTCCTAAAATGATAGGGTCGAAATCTAGGTGGAATGGAGGCCAAAACACGAAACGCTCTTTCGAGAGTCAATTTGGCACATTGCACCATAAATTCTCGTACGACCTCAAAAATGATCCAAATGACGAACGGTCAAAAACATGACCTTCTCAACTCAATGAGGCACTGTCCAGTCCAAGGCCATGGGCTAAAAGCTAACCAAGAACTCAAACGAGCCTTCTAAACAACACAGCAACTTGCTGTAATTTCCAGCAGCTGCGCAACTACAAGACTTGCGTTGGTTTCGAGACTATAGGCCATTAGGGGCGTGAACCACCGACCAGAGACTCTTACCAACATCCCAAGGAATGATTTGAACCATGGATAAGGGCCATAGGCCAGCCACAATCCGCATCACACCATAACTCAACCGAAGGGTCCAACCGAGAGCCAACGTGCATGCGTGTGTAGTGTTTATG
Organism: Primulina tabacum; assembly: GCF_025594145.1. NCBI lineage: Eukaryota > Viridiplantae > Streptophyta > Magnoliopsida > Lamiales > Gesneriaceae > Primulina > Primulina tabacum. The sequence goes on along the minus strand of NC_134550.1, from coordinate 43,317,871 downwards.
CTATGATCGATGTCTCGTGTCGTTCCAATGGCCATTTGATTGACCATGGCACGATCTAGACATCTAGAAGCATGATATGAACCGTGGCTAAGGGCCATAGGCCAACCAAGATCCATACCAAGCAACCAAAAGAAACGAACCAAAAGCTGTCCAACCGAAGTAGCCGAAGGGGTATAGGGGCTGTTGTGATGTTTTTATTAAAAACCGATGAACCATGGCCCAAGCCACCAAAAGGGCAACTTAGTCACGTCTTAGACTTGCTAGGGAAGTGATCCAACCATGGCTATAGGCCCTTGGGGCAGCCAAGATCAGATCCTTCCTCCATGACAAGAAACTGAATTTTCGAACAACATTTTCTGCACCTATGGGGACTTGCTGTCATTATGAATTTCCAGCAAGCATGGGGCTGGTTTGAATGGACCAACATGGTCCTAATGCATCCTACTACATGTATATAAGCCGCCTTGGGAGCCTGGAGTCGATCCAATACCTGAAACTCACAAAACAAAAGAAACCGTGAAGCTTGCCAAGGAAATCGAAAATTCTGCATGTGTGGTTTCAAAATGTTTTGACATGGATCTCGATTTTTACTTGAATAAACATGATCATGTACTGAAAAATAAATGATAATATGACTTGATTGAGGTTTGAAAGAAATCTAGACATGCCTGGTTTCGTTTCGAAAGAAAACGAACGAAACGACGACGACGCGGCACGGAGGAGGTGGAGCGCTTCTCTTTTCTACCTTACCTTGCTCTCGATTTTTCTCTCTTCTTTTTGGCTAGCTACCTCACGATTTTTCTACTGAAAATGAGTGTGAATTCACTCTGAATTTTCGAAAAGGAGAGGGGGGGAAAAATGGTTATGAGGGGTGAGGAGAAGGGTGCACAATATAAGGAAGAATCAAGACAAAGTCCACTCCCCTTTGAATTTTAAATTTTGAATTGATATCAAATGAGTTGGTGGATGCTTCTAGGAGGTAGTGGCCGAAATTTCTCTTGTTCTAGACTAGGATATGTCCATTTATTTAATTAAATTGTGCTCCCAAAAATCCTAGAATTATCCTACTAATTACATGCAAAGAATTGGTCAAAGTTGATGAGTTGGAAAATGAATCTTCTAGCACTAAGGGTGGCCGAAAAATGCATGATAAAATAAAGGGAAATGTTGATTATCTAGTCAACTAATAATCCTTGAAAGCCTTACTAATCCTTTAAATAATTTAGTGAGCTAACCCCTTAATTAAATAACTTAAATGAGTTCATTTCTTAATCAGCTCAAATAATTAAATTAAATCCTCAAACCTCAATTTCTAACTTAAATGAACTTGGTTGCTGGCTAAATTAACTTCTGGAAATATTTCTCGAATCTTATATTCTATCTCAAAACTCCAACTCCAGTCCGGCCTCACTGAAATAACTGAAATGCTAAAAATCAAACTACTGAACTGAAATAATAAAATAATTAACTTCAAATAAATGCATCATGCAATGAAGTCAATTAAATTTAAGAAAACCTAGAATTATGCATGGCTTATACGTCTACTGATTTACGGGTTCTACAATCCTCCCCCCCTTAAATAAATTTCGTCCTCGAAATTAGAACTCACCGAATAACTCAGGGTATCGACTCCTCATCTCCGACTCAGACTCCCACGTAGCTTCCTCCTCTGAATGGTTGAGCCATTTGACTTTGACTCGCTTAACCAACTTGTTCCGAAGTTTCTTCTCCTGTCTGTCTAGGATCTGCACGGGTCTCTCCTCATAAGATAAGTTCGGAGTAAGCTGCAACGGCTCGAAATTCAGCACATGCGAAGGATTTGCCATATACTTCCTCAGCATGGAGACGTGAAAGACATTGTGTACTCCGGCCAGATTCGGCGGAAGAGCCACACGATACGCTAGCGTCCCAACTCTGTCGAGGATCTCAAACGGTCCAATGAATCTCGGACTGAGCTTCCCTTTCTTGCCAAATCTCATGACACCCTTCATAGGTGCCACTTTCACGAAGACATGATCGCCCACTGCAAACTCTAACTCTCTCCTCCGCTGATCGGCATAACTCTTCTGTCGGCTCTGAGCAGTCCTCATTCTATCACGGATCTTGACTACTACATCTGCTGCCTGCTGAACAATCTCTGGACCCAACTCTGCTCTCTCTCCTACTTCATCCCAATGAACAGGAGATCTACACTTGCGGCCATACAGCGCCTCATACGGAGCCATACCTATGGACGACTGGAAACTGTTGTTATAGGTGAACTCTACCAATGGTAAGTTCGACTCCCAACTCCCAGAGAAATCAATGACGCAAGCACGGAGAAGATCCTCTAAGATCTGAATAACTCGCTCCGACTATCCATCTGTCTGCGGATGGAAAGCTGTGCTAAACAGCAACTTCGTACCCATAGTCGAATGCAAACTCTTCCAAAACGAGGAAGTGAATCTGGGATCTCTGTCGGATACGATAGAAACTGGAATACCGTGGAGTCGGACTATCTCTCGGATATACAGCTCTGCATACTGAACCATGGTGAAAGTCGTCTTAATAGGCAAGAAGTGCGCTGATTTGGTAAGACGATCTACAATCACCCAGATAGCATTCGATCCTCTGGCTGACCTCGGCAATCCGGTCACAAAGTCCATGGTAATGTTCTCCCACTTCCACTCGGGAATAGGAAGAGGCTTGAGCAAACCTGCTGGTCTCTGATGCTCGGCCTTCACTAACTGGCAAGTCAGGCACTCGGATACAAAACGCCTGATGTCCTTCTTCATTCCTGGACACCAATACAATAGCTGCAGATCTTTGTACATCTTCGTACTCCCAGGGTGAATGGAGTACGGGGACGTATGGGCCTCTGATAAGATGTCTGCTCGGATAGAATCACTGCTAGGAACCCATATCCTATCTCGGTATCTCACAATACCGTCGCTGACTGAATACAAAACACTGCCCTTGGCTTCATCTCTCTTCTTCCACTGTGCCAACTGCTCATCTGCTGCCTGACCGCTGCGAATACGGTCAATAAGAGAGGACTGGATAGTCAAGGTAGATAAACGAGGAACTCTACCTCGAGGATAAGTCTCAAGATCAAACCTCTGCATCTCAATCTGAAGAGGTTTCTGCATCGTCAAATGAGCCATCACTGCGACTTTCCTGCTCAAAGCATCCGCAACTACATTAGCTTTACCCGGGTGGTAGCTAATGTCACAATCGTAGTCTTTCACAAGCTCCAACCAACGCCTCTGACGCATGTTCAGCTCCTTCTGCGTAAAGAAGTACTTGAGGCTCTTGTGGTCAGTGAAGATCTGGCATTTCTCTCCATACAAAAAATGCCTCCAAATCTACAAGGAAAAAACTAATGCGGCCAACTCTAGATCATGGGTAGGGTAATTCTTCTCGTTGATTTTCAACTGTCGAGAAGCATAAGCTATCACCTTCCCATGCTGCATCAATACTTCGCCAAGACCGAGCTTCGAAGCATCGGTATACAGAACAAACTCACCGGTCCCTGACGGCATGGCCAAAACTGGGGCTGAAATAAGAGCTTGCTTCAAAGTATCGAAACTCTTTTGACAATCATCGCTCCACACAAATTTCACATTCTTCTTGGTCAATGATGTGAGTGGAACTGCGATAGAGGAGAATCCCTGGATGAACTTCCTGTAATATCCTGCTAGCCCAAAAAAATTGCGGATCTCAGATGCATTCTGCGGCACAACCCAATCTCTGACTGCTGCAACCTTCGCTGGGTCTACCTCAATACCACTGCTAGAAACAATGTGGCCTAAGAACGCCACCTTCTCTAATCAGAATTCGAACTTGCTGAACTTTAAGAATAATTTGTGCTTCTGCAAGGTCTGCAAAACTGTGGTCAAATGTCTGCTGTGATCCTCTTGATTCTTGGAGTAGACGAGAATGTCGTCTATGAACACTATATCACAAACTGATCAAGATACGGCTGAACTACGCGATTCATGAGATCCATGAAGATCGCTGGCGCATTCGTCAGACCGAACGGCATCACAAGGAACTCATAGTGGCCATAACGAGTCCTGAAAGCTGTCTTTGAAACATCGGCGTCTTTCACCCTCAACTGGTGATAACCTGAACGCAGTTCAATCTTGGAGAAAATCGAAGCTCCCTGCAACTGGTCAAACAGATCCTCAATCCTCGGAACTGGGTATTTGTTCTTCACTGTAACCCTGTTCAACTCCCGGTAGTCAATACAAAGCCTCATCGTGCCATCCTTCTTCTTAACAAACAGGACTGGCGCGCCCCAAGTTGAGAAACTCGGGCGAATGAACTCCTTGTCGAGTAGCTCCTGAATCTGCTTCTTAAGCTCTGCCATCTCTGTCGGCGCTAATCGGTACGGCGCTTTGGATATTGGAGCCGTACCTGGCATAAGCTCAATAGAAAACTCCACCTCTCGCTAGGGCGGCGTACCAGAGACGTCTTCAGGAAACACGTCTAAGAAATCTTTGACAATCGGAACATCTGCGGCTGGTTGACTGGGTGCCTCGGGGACGGATATAAAGGTTGCTAAAAATGCCCGACACCCTCTATGCATGAGCTTCCTAGCCTGAACATAAGGAATAATGCGCGGTAAAGGAAAGTACCTGTCTGGCTCAAATAAGAACTGCGTCATCCCCGGCGGTCGGACTAGAACAGATCTCCGCTGGAAGTCTATCAACACTATGTTCCTTAGAAGCCAGTCCATCCCTAGGATGATGTCAAACTCTGCATCGGAAAAACAATAAGATCTGCATACACAAGGTTTCCATGCAGCTCAAGGTCTATGTCTCGAATCACATTGGTAGCTGTCATCTCTTCGCCCGAAGGCAATACTACTGAATAGGCTAGGTCTAGCCCAACGGTCTTGACCTTGAGAAAATTAGCGAAGATCTCCGAAATAAACGAGTGAGTAGCCCCTGAATCTATCAGGGCTTTTGTAGCTGACCTCGCTATAAAAATTCTCCCTGAAAGTTTGGAACATCAAGCTGAACCCAACAATCTCAAGAACTATCCTATAGACATGCAGAGGTCAAAGTTCTTCTAACTTAAATTCCCAAAATAACACTGAGTAGAGCATGCAATCCTATAACAATCTCTAAGTTCAGAATTTCAACCCAAAACAATAAATCCCAAATAAAAAACTTAATGCTTAAAGGTATACCTGTCATGAGCATAGTGTCGGGGTTCGTCTCCGTGGAATGGAAAGCAAAAACTCTGCCTTGGGTAGGCAGATTCTCCTGAGGGCACTGCAGAAATAAGTGGTCTAGACTACCACACTTATAACACTTCCCTGAACCAAACATACATGCTCCAGGATGGCGGCGTGAGCACTTAGGACAACAGGGTGCTCAAAAGTCCTCGGGACTGCGCGTCCCTGCTGCAGCTGAGGTCCTCCCTTGTTTCTGGGCGGCCCGTGAAAAGGCCTCTTGTTCTGCTGCTGATGTTTCTGAGGAAGAGGGCGGTGCGGTACCTGGATTGGGTGCTTGCCCTGACGGTCTCTCTCGATATCACGCTGATCCTGCTCTACGGCTAGAGCTCTGGAGACAGCGACCTCATAAGTAGAAGGGTCAGACACCCTAACATCACGGCGCAAGATCGGCCGTAGACCCACCAAGAAATGCATCAACTTGGCTTTAGCATCATTCGCGATCAGGGGCACAAAATGACAACCCCTCTCAAACTTACGGATGAACTCCGTAACCGTCAGATCTCCCTGCCTCAGGCTCATGAATTCCGTGGTCAACCTTGTGCGCACTTCCTCAGTAAAATATTTGGAGTAGAATACCTCCGTGAAGCGCGTCCAACTCAGGGTGGCCATGTTTAGGGCTACTGATGCTCCTTCCCACCATAAGCGGGCATCTCTTCCGAATAAATAGGTGGCACATCGGACTCTGTCTGCATCTCCAAGCTCCATAAACTCGAAGATAACCTCGAGGGACTTGATCCAGCCCTCGGCAATCATGGGGTCCGTCGTCCCTGAAAACTCCTTAGGACGCATCTTCATGAATCTCTCATAAATAGGAAGAGGCTTGAGCAAACCTGCTGGTCTCTGATGCTCGGCCTTCACTAACTGGCAAGTCAGGCACTCGGATACAAAACGCCTGATGTCCTTCTTCATTCCTGGCCACCAATACAATAGCTGCAGATCTTTGTACATCTTCGTACTCCCAGGGTGAATGGAGTACGGGGACGTATGGGCCTCTGATAAGATGTCTGCTCGGATAGAATCACTGCTAGGAACCCATATCCTATCTCGGTATCTCACAATACCGTCGCTGACTGAATATAAAACACTGCCCTTGGCTTCATCTCTCTTCTTCCACTGTGCCAACTGCTCATCTGCTGCCTGACCGCTGCGAATACGGTCAATAAGAGAGGACTGGATAGTCAAGGTAGATAAACGAGGAACTCTACCTCGAGGATAAGTATCAAGATCAAACCTCTGCATCTCAATCTGAAGAGGTTTCTGCATCGTCAAATGAGCCATCACTGCGACTTTCCTGCTCAAAGCATCCGCAACTACATTAGCTTTACCCGGGTGGTAGCTAATGTCACAATCGTAGTCTTTCACAAGCTCCAACCAACGCCTCTGACGCATGTTCAGCTCCTTCTGCATAAAGAAATACTTGAGGCTCTTATGGTCGGTAAAGATCTGACACTTCTCCCCATACAGATAGTGCCTCCAAATCTTCAAAGCAAAAACTACGGCCGCTAACTCCATATCATGGGTAGGGTAATTCTTCTCATGGATTTTCAGCTGTCGAGAAGCATACGCTATCACTCTCCCATGCTGCATCAAAACTGCACCTAAACCAAGCTTCGAAGCATCGGTATAAAGGACAAACTCGCCGGGCCCTGATGGCACGGCCAAAACTGGTGCTGAAATAAGGGCTTGCTTCAAAGTATCAAAGCTCTTCTGACACTCCTCGCTCCACACAAACTTCACATTTTTCTTTGTCAGTGCTGTGAGTGGAACGGCGATAGAGGAGAATCCCTGGATGAATTTTCTGTAATATCCTGCTAGCCCAAGGAAACTGCGGATCTCGGATGCATTCTGAGGCACAACCCAATCTCTGACTGCTACAACTTTTGCGGGGTCTACCTCAATACCACTGCTAGAAACAATGTGGCCCAAGAACGCCACCTTCTCTAACCAGAATTCGCACTTACTGAACTTTGCAAATAGTTTGTGCTTCTGCAATGTCTGCAACACTGTGGTCAGATGCCTGCTGTGCTCCTCCCGATTCTTGGAGTAGACGAGAATGTCATCTATGAACACTATCACAAACTGGTCGAGGTACGGCTGAAATACGCGATTCATGAGATCCATGAAGATCACTGGCGCATTCGTCAGACCGAACGGCATCACAAGGAACTCGTAGTGACCATAACGAGTCCTGAAAGCTGTCTTCGAAACATCAGCACCTCTCACCCTCAACTGGTGATAACCAGAACGCAGATCTATCTTGGAGAAAATCGAAGCTCCCTGCAACTGGTCAAACAGATCCTCAATCCTCGGCAGTGGGTATTTATTCTTCACTGTAACCCTGTTCAACTCCCGGTAGTCAATGCAAAGCCTCATCGTGCCATCCTTCTTTTTCACGAATAAGACTGGCGCGCCCCATGGAGAAAAGCTCGGGCGAATGAACTCCTTGTCGAGAAGTTCCTGGATCTGCTTCTTAAGCTCTGCCATCTCTGTCGGTGCTAGTTGGTACGGCGCTTTGGATATCGGAGCCGTACCTGGCATAAGCTCAATGGAAAACTCCACCTCTCTCTCGGGTGGCATACCAGAGACGTCTTCGGGAAAAACGTCTAAGAAATCTCTGACAATCGGAACATCTGAAGCTGACTGGCTGGGTTCCTCGGGGACAGATAAAAAGGTTGCTATAAATGCCCGACACCCTCTATGCATGAGCTTCCTAGCCTGAACATAAGGAATAATGCGCGGTAAAGAAAAGTACCTGTCCGGCTCAAATAAGAACTGCTCCATTCCAGGCGGTCGGACAAGAACGGATCTCCGCTGGAAGTCTATCAACACTCTGTTCCTCAATAGCCAGTCCATCCCAAGGATGATGTCAAATTCCGGCATCGGTAGCACAATCAGATCCGCATAAACAAGATTACCGTGCAGCTCAAGGTCTATATCTCGGATAACATTGGTAGCTGCCATCTCCTCGCCTGACGGCAACACTACTGAAAAGGCTGTATCTAGCCCAATGGTCTGGATCTTGAGAAAGTTTGCAAAGACCTCCGAAATAAACGAGTGAGTGGCCCCTAAATCTATCAAGGCCTTGGTAGCGGAACCAGATATAAAAATTCTCCCTGAAAGAGCGGAGCTCTAAGTTGAATCCCACTACAAGATCTAAACTTATAGACATGCAAAGGTCAAGGTTCCTCTAGCTTAATTTCCCCGAAATAAATCTGAGTAGAGCATGCAATCCTATAACAGTTCTAAGTTCAAAATCTAAATCCCGATTCCCAAAACACGGAAATTCAAATAATAACTTAAAGTTTAAAGGTACCTGTCAACAACATAGTCTCCGGGTTGGTTTCCGCGGCATGGAGAGCAAAAACTCTGCCTTGGGTAGGCAGATTCCTCTGAGGACACTGCAGCAACATGTGGTCTGGACTGCCACACTTAAAACACTTTCCTGAGCCAGCCATACATGCTCCAGGATGGCGACGTGAGCACTTGGGACAGACTGGGTGCTCCTGAGTCCTCGGGGCTGGGCGTCCCCGCTGCTGCTGCTGCTGCTGGCCTCGGTTCCTGGGCGGTCCATGAAAAGGCCTCTTATTCTGCTGCTGATGCTGATGAGGAGGAGGGCGGTGCGGTGCCTGGACTGGGCGCTTGCCCTGGCGATCCCTCTCGATATCCCGCAGATCCTGCTCCGAGGCTAAGGCCTTGGAGACGGCAATCTCATAAGTAGCAGGGTCAGATACCCTAACATCCCGGCGCAAGATCGGCCGTAAACCCACCAGGAAGTGCATCAGCTTGGCTCTGGCATCATTCGCTATCAGGGGCACAAAGTGACAGCCCCTCTCGAACTTACGGATAAACTCCGTAACCGACATATCCCCCTGTCTCAGACTCATGAACTCGGTGGTCAGCCTGGTGCGAACCTCCTCAGCAAAATACTTGGAGTAGAAAACCTCCGTAAAGCAGGTCCAAGAAAGTGTAGCCAATGTCAGGGCTACCGAAGCTCCTTCCCACCATAAGCGGGCGTCTCCAGTGAACAGGTAGGTGGCACATCGGACTCGGTCTGCGTCCCCCAGCTCCATAAAATCGAAGATAGCCTCGAGGGATTTGATCCATCCCTCGGCAACCATGGGGTCAGATGCCCCAGAGAATTCCTTCGGGCGCATCTTCATGAATCGCTCATACACAGCCTCGGGCCCTGTCGGCCTGGCTGCGGCTGCGGCTACGGCTGCGGCATTGCCCCCCGCAAACTGTGCGAAGAACTGTGCCATCCCAGCTAACATCTGGGCACTCATGTCCGGTGGGGGCGGTGGAGGAGGTGGTAGGTCTCCCTCTGGTCTACGCTCCTCCCTGTCTTCTCGGCGAGGCTCCTCCTCTTTGATGCGCTCTAAAATGCGTCTAGGGGGCATACTGTTCCAACATAACCCATACGTAACTAACATGCATAATTCCATAATTTATTTTAAATGAACTCTGAAATACTGAAAATCTGGAAGCATTCTGACAAACTAGTTCATGCTTTAACTAAAATGATGAACAAAATGCTGAACTGAAAAACTTACAGACCAAAGGCGTGGCTTCGTGAGCTTCTCGCGGTCAGTAGTAGTGAAACCCTATACAAAACCTCGCTCTGATACCAGAGTAACGTCCCAGATTCGACGACTGTCCTCACTGTATCAAGACGAGTCTTTCCAGCGTGCTTATGTCCTCACTCACACGCACCCTGGGAAACTTCCCAGGAGGTCACCCATCCCAAAATTGCCCCAAGTCAAGCACGCTTAACTTTGAAGTTCTTATGTGATGAGCTACCGAAAAGAAGATGCACCTTCGTGATATGAGTAGTACAAATCAAATCTTTTAAGCCCTCTTCAACTGTACAGTCCATTACATTGAACAGTCTCGGAATCCCTCTCATTCCCGTGTGGGTCGGTTCATTCATGTTCCCTCCACCTAGAAGCCTGCCAGGAGCCGCTCATTGTCCGTGCAACTACTGATGGCACCGGCGATCACCCCCCGCCCTCTTCGGCCCCGGGCCTCACATGCCCACCAGCTTCCGCTTGGTTCGTCCCCGAACCACACCGTACTAAGAGAGGTCGGCTCTGATACCAACTGTGAAGGGCCTAAAACTCCTTTCTTGAAAATTTGCGGAAAATTAAAAATTTTCTTTTTAAAAGAACTTAAATGGCCTCATTCATAAAATCACTGGTGAATCAAGTTCAATATTTCAAAATATTGCAGCGGAAGAAAATTAAAGTTTTGCCAACAACAACGATTTAAAAATATCCAACGACTGATAAAATTGTTTGCGGAAAAAAATAACAACTGCTGCTCTGAGGTCCTCGGGTGCCACTACTGCCGACCCAAGCTGGCTCACTGGTCCCCGCCCTCGGCCCTGGCCTCATCAGTACCTACAACAATCAAGTCTAGTGAGCCTAAAGACTCAGCATGCATATATCGCAGGTAACGAGAAAAATCTGAATTAAAGTATGCATGGGATAAAATATCATGTCCTGAGGCATGCTGAAAATAATCTGTACTGAGCAATTATAATACGTGCATAATTGAACTGGAAATTACTGTAAAAATATTTGCTCCTTGGAGCCTGTACTGAAATATCTGGTAAAATTTTCTGTTGAGATTATGTTTTACGCCTGTGGCCACTGCACTAAGCTGAACTGATCGGTAACTGGCTACCGGGGAGGCTGAAACTGAACTGAGCTGGCCGGTCACTGGCGACCGGGTGGTACCATACTGAACTGATCGGTCACTGGCGACCGTATAAAATAACACTCCCACATAGTGAATGAACCACAAGCCATATCGCATAAATCTCAAAAATAATCATTTTCTATTTAATGCACGTAAAATAATTAACTGGCATAATGAAAATTCCTGTAATTTTACCAACTGGATTGGATTGGATCATTCCCAGGCTCGCTGCAACCTAACTGTGCCATGAAAAATATGCAATAGCTTAAACATGACCAACTATGCAATTTACGTTCAAAAGATGCGACTATGACGCCTAATGACTTCGCATCTAATCATGACTTCGAGCCAACCTGAACCGACACTGAACCGACGTATAGTCATGATTAAAATACGCTGAAAAATCATAAAATAATGCTCCTAAAATGATAGGGTCGAAATCTAGGTGGAATGGAGGCCAAAACACGAAACGCTCTTTCGAGAGTCAATTTGGCACATTGCACCGTAAATTCTCGTACGACCTCAAAAATGATCCAAATGACGAACGGTCAAAAACATGACCTTCCCAACTCAATGAGGCACTGTCCAGTCCAAGGCCATGGGCTAAAAGCCAACCAAGAACTCAAACGAGCCTTCTAAACGACACAGCAACTTGCTGTAATTTCCAGCAGCTGCGCAACTACAAGACTTGCGTTGGTTTCGAGACTATAGGCCATTAGGGCGTGAACCACCGACCAGAGACTCTTACCAACATCCCAAGGAATGATTTGAACCATGGCTAAGGGCCATAGGCCAGCCACAATCCGCATCATACCATAACTCAACCGAAGGGTCCAACCGAGAGCCAACGTGCATGCGTGTGTAGTGTTTATGCTATGATCGATGTCTCGTGTCGTTCCAATGGCCATTTGATTGACCATGGCACGATCTAGACATCTAGGAGCATGATATGAACCGTGGCTAAGGGCCATAGGCCAACCAAGATCCATACCAAGCAACCAAAAGAAACGAACCAAAAGCTGTCCAACCGAAGTAGCCGAAGGGGTATAGGGGCTGTTGTGATGTTTTTATTAAAAACCGATGAACCATGGCCCAAGCCACCAAAAGGGCAACTTAGTCACGTCTTAGACTTGCTAGGGAAGTGATCCAACCATGGCTATAGGCCCTTGGGGCAGCCAAGATCAGATCCTTCCTCCATGACAAGAAACTGAATTTTCGAACAACATTTTCTGCACCTATGGGGACTTGCTGTCATTCTGAATTTCCAGCAAGCATGGGGCTGGTTTGAATGGACCAACATGGTCCTAATGCATCCTACTACATGTATATAAGCCGCCTTGGGAGCCTGGAGTCGATCCAATACCTGAAACTCACAAAACAAAAGAAACCGTGAAGCTTGCCAAGGAAATCGAAAATTCTGCATGTGTGGTTTCAAAATGTTTTGACATGGATCTCGATTTTTACTTGAACAAACATGATCATGTACTGAAAAATAAATGATAATATGACTTGATTGAGGTTTGAAAGAAATCTAGACATGCCTGGTTTCGTTTCGAAAGAAAACGAACGAAACGACGACGACGCGGCACGGAGGAGGTGGAGCGCTTCTCTTTTCTACCTTACCTTGCTCTCGATTTTTCTCTCTTCTTTTTGGCTAGCTACCTCACGATTTTTCTACTGAAAATGAGTGTGAATTCACTCTGAATTTTCGAAAAGGAGAGGGGGGGAAAAATGGTTATGAGGGGTGAGGAGAAGGGTGCACAATATAAGGAAGAATCAAGACCAAGTCCACTCCCCTTTGAATTTTAAATTTTGAATTGATATCAAATGAGTTGGTGGATGCTTCTAGGAGGTAGTGGCCGAAATTTCTCTTGTTCTAGACTAGGATATGTCCATTTATTTAATTAAATTGTGCTCCCAAAAATCCTAGAATTATCCTACTAATTACATGCAAAGAATTGGTCAAAGTTGATGAGTTGGAAAATTAATCTTCTAGCACTAAGGGTGGCCGAAAAATGCATGATAAAATAAAGGGAAATGTTGATTATCTAGTCAACTAATAATCCTTGAAAGCCTTACTAATCCTTTAAATAATTTAGTGAGCTAACCCCTTAATTAAATAACTTAAATGAGTTCATTTCTTAATCACCTCAAATAATTAAATTAAATCCTCAAACCTCACTTTCTAACTTAAATGAACTTGGTTGCTGGCTAAATTAACTTCTGGAAATATTTCTCGAATCTTAAATTCTATCTCAAAACTCCAACTCCGGTCCGGCCTCACTGAAATAACTGAAATGCTAAAAATCAAACTACTGAACTGAAATAATAAAATAATTAACTTCAAATAAATGCATTATGCAATGAAGTCAATTAAATTTAAGAAAACCTAGAATTATGCATGGCTTATACGTCTACTGATTTACGGGTTCTACACCTCTCTTGCTGAAAAGCATTGGCTCTGGCACAAGAGATTGAATCACCTGAATTTCAAGTCAATCAATAATCTCAAGAAGCAGAACATAGTTGATGGACTGCCCGATATTAACTTTGTTAAGAATCATATATGTTCTGCCTGTCAACTTGGAAAGCAGGTGAGATCTAGCTTCAAGAATAAAGGTAGTAATTCAACTACAAGGTGTTTGGAATTATTGCATATTGACCTGTTTGGTCCAATCCCTATCATGAGCTTAGGGGGAATGAAGTATACACTTGTTGTTATTGATCAATTTTCTAGATTTACATGGGTAATATTTCTTACTGGAAAAGATCAAACCAGTAGTCTCCTGATCAAGCTTCTGAAAAAGATTCAAAATGAAAAATCTATTTCCATCATTAAAATCAGAAGTGATCGGGGTACTGAGTTTACTAACAAGATTCTTGAGTTGTACGTAGATGAACAGGGTATTCATCATGAATATTCAGCTGTCAGAACGCCTCAACAAAATGGAGTGGCTGAGAGGAGAAACAGAACTCTTAAGGAAGCTGCTAGAACAATGCTAGCAGATGCAGACATCTCTCAGCGCTTCTGGGCAGAAGCAATCAACATAGAATGCTACACACAAAACAGAACCATGATCAACAAAAGGCACAATCAGACTCCATATGAAATATGGAAAGGGAGTAAGCCTAACGTATCTTATTTTCATGAACGGTAAAAATTATTTATCTACATTTGATTCAAAATCAGATGCTAGACTATTTCTTGGTTATTCAACAGTAAACAAAGCTTTTTGAATTTTCAACAACAAAACTTTTAATGTTGAAGAATCTATTCATGTTGTCTTTGATGAGGATAACAGTGCTTCTATAATCTCTAACGCATCAAATCTAAGTAACAGGTTAGACAGGATTCATCTGGAATTGGATAGTGAAGATGATGCAGAACATAGAGTTAAAGATGCACAAAATCCAGAACAAGACATTCCTCTAGTAGAACCATTTGTTCAGACACAAGATTTATCATAATCAGAAGTGAACATTCCAGAACCTACTATTGCTCCAGCTGAGCCTATTTTGAATATATCAAACCAGAAAGAAATCTCTTTAAACCTTTTTGTTTGGAGGAAATCACATCCTCCATCCCTTGTTATTGGTAATCATGCAGCTCCGTTAAGAACTAGAAGGCAAATGATTAATGAATATATGCATGCTACCTTTATCTCCCAGGATGAACCAAAGAAAATTGAAGAAGCTCTTCTCGATCCCAGTTGGATAGAAGCTATGCAAGAAGAGCTAAATCAATTTAAGAGAAATGAAGTGTGGTTTCTTGTACCCAGACCATCTCATCAAGCCGTTATTGGAACTCGGTGGGTATTCAGAAACAAACTAAATGAAGAAGGCACTGTAGTCAGAAATAAAGCAAGATTGGTAGCTCAAGGTTTTAGACAAGAAGAAAGAATAGACTACGATAAACCTTTGCACCAGTAGCAAAGCTTGAAGACATCAGAATATTTTTGGCCTTTGCTGCTTTCAAAAATATCAAGGTTTATCAAATGGACGTTAAAAGCGCATTCCTAAATGGTCTACTGCAAGAAGAGGTCTACATTGAACAACCTCCAGGTTTTATCGATCATTTCTCACCTCATCATGTATTTAAATTACACAAAGCCCTGTATGGTTTAAAACAGGCACCTAGAGCATGGTATGACACCCTCTCACAATTCCTTGTCAATCATGATTTTACAATCGGCACAGTAGATAAGACTTATTTACCCTAGTTAAGAATAAGCACATTTTGTTAGTACAGATTTATGTTGATGACATAATTTTTGGGTCAACTAACCCCAAATTATATGCAAAGTTTGCTAAGTTAATGCAGGATTAGTTTGAAATGAGCATGATGGGAGAATTAACATTCTTCCTAGGACTGCAGATCAAGCAACTTGATACTGGAATTTTTATAAATCAAGCTAAGTAAACCAAGGAGCTACTGAAAAAGTTTGGCATGGAAGCATGCTCTACTGCTTCCACTCCAATGAGCTCATCTACTAAACTTGATAAGGATGACAGTGGAACTCCAGTAGAGGTAACTCAGCATCGTGGTCTTATTGGTTTTTTGTTATATCTTACTGCCAGTAGACCTGATATCATGTTTAATGTTTTCATTTGTGCTAGATTTCAATCTAACCGTAAGCAGTCACATTACATTGCTCCTAAACGTATTCTTAAGTACTTAAAGGGAACTCAAAATGTCGGCTTATGGTATCCCAATTATTCATTTTTAATCTTATTGGATATTCGATGCTGATTATGCAGGTTTCAAGCTAGACAGGAAAAGCACAAGTGGTTTTTGTCAATTCCTTGGTGATAAACTGATCTCCTGGTTTAGTAAAAAGCAGACTTCCATAGCTACGTCTACTGCAGAAGCAGAATACCTCGCTGCTGGAAGCTGCTGTTCTCAAATACTATGGATACAACAACAGCTTAAAGACTATGGAGTTCATTTTTCTGAATCACCTATCTTCGATGACAATACCAGTGCCATTGCAATTACGTAAAATCCAGTACTTCATTCCAGAACAAAGCACATCGACATTAGACATCATTTTATTAGAGATCATGTGCAGAAGAAGAACATTCGTCTGGAATATGTTTCTACTGATTTACAAGCAGCTGATATCTTTACAAAACCTCTGCCTAAGAATAAGTTTTCTTATTTCCGTAATATACTTGGCTTAATTGATTTAACTTGATTATTTTGGTAAAATCAATTATATGTTATTCAACTAACATTGATTTATTTGCAGAAGAGTAAAGCGACAACATGTCACAACTATTGTTATTTTATTTAGAATGTAATCGAAACCAAGTTACACTATCTAATTCATTTCCTATAGAGTCTTGTCAGTCAAAAATCCAGTTATTCAACTCTTGACTCCTAATCTTTTTAAAGGATTCTGCACTGAAAATCTTTTCTAGCTGATGACATTCCTTCCAGAGCATCAATTGTAGCAGAACTATATCAGCAGCAAACTCAGAAACATGATCAACGTCAAACTCCCGTTTGTACTTCCTTGCTGTTGCTCTTTGGGCAGTAGTAGAAGTCAAACCATTTTGATACACATTCTGAAGATCCTGCACCTTGAACCATGAAGACATGGCCTTTATCTAGATATATTCTTCAATGCCTTTCTTCAAAGCTTCCAGATGAGGAAGTGTCTCTGGTGTTACCAAGACATGAGTACTGCTACAGCATCCGAATTGCTTGAGTCCGACATATCGAATTGTTATTTCTATAACATTTGTTGTTATCTTATTTATAAACAAATTGCATTTAATGTTGAAGAAGTTGAAGAGTCTCAAGTCAACCGAACCGTTCTACTGATTTACACAGACTGAGTTTTCTTATCCATTATTTACTTGTTCAGTCAATAAAACCAGTAGATAAACAAAGACATAATAAAATGAGATTTTTCGTTCATAAACCAGAAGCATTACATAATGTTTATCTACTACATTTGTTGATATCAGTAGCTTGAAGTACTTCCGTGTAAAGTACTTCAGTAGGAACCTATATAAAGACTGCTGGGAACCCCTCTCCTTGAATGATTGTGGTTGTGGAAGAGGTGATTCCACAGCCTAGTCCTAATAATTTTGAAAAATCTTATTGATTGTTCATATTATAAACTGGGAATTTTCTTCCCAGCCCTCATATCTTGAAAAAGGATGTCTTCAAATATCTTCTTATGAGACAGCAACAATTGCTGATCTAGACGATGTCTCATTGTAACAAGTTTTTCCAGAAGCCGTGTCTTCTGTACCAGAAGTCACCTCTGTTTCTAAACCCGCTAGTGTCCCTACCGCCACCACTTCTTATGTTCCTATTCTCAGACCCTCATCTAGAGTGATCATTCGTGAATCTACTGCAGGGTCTTCTCCTTTTCGACCCATATTGACTGCCTTATCTTCAGGTAAAGGCAAAGGTAAACTTGTTGAAAAACCACCGGTTCATGCCGTCAAATCATTTGTTTCAACTGGCGTTGATCTTCATCTGGAAGATATTGAGAATTCTGCAAATGAAGAAATGACCTTCTTTGACGACTGACACAAGGTTCGAGTATATCATCCTCTTACCTTCTTCAGGACAAAAGGTGCTTTTGGAAAAATGGTCAGAAATGAGGAAAAGGTGTTTGCACTTGCCAAAACTGAAAATGTGATCGAAGCGATGCATCGCCGAGGTTTCATTCATGAGCAGCTTAAGCGACAAAAACTGGAATCAGTTTTAAAGACTCTTCAATCTAATTTTGATGCCAAGATTCCAACTGCTGCCCAGGATCAGAACGTGATCCATATTCTCTCTGAACACTTGAGATTGATGAATGAGCAACTTCTTGTTCAAGAACAGGCGTTTGGTGAGCCTGTTCAATATTTAGTAGGCTTTGTTCCAGAATATGTTCAGAATAAGCTAGTTGACGAAAGAACCATGGCTTCTCCAAAAGCTAAAGTATCTAGTACTCCTGCCTCTCCCAAATTGCCTACTCACTCTTATTCTCTCATCTCTGTCCGCGAACTGGCTTCAGTGGATAAATTCGTTCAATCCATTGTTGTTGATATCTCTGCTGCACCAGAAGTAGCCCTAGTTGATGACATGGTCAAACCGGTAACTTCTCCAGTAGCTCAACAATTAGCAGAATCAAATGCTGCTAAATCTCCGTCACTGCCAAATTTGGAAATCTTCTCCCCTGAACATCAAAGAGAAATGGTAGCTATCTTGACTAATCAAAATATAGTTGCTGAACAGTCAGAGGCCATCGAAGCCATGCAACCAGAAGAAAGCCAATTTCCGGGATCCTCTGCTGCTGCTGATAGATCTTCTACTGAACAGATTCCTGCTGTCTCTATTGGTCCATCAGATCCCACTACCTCTACTGCCTTAGTTGTTCTTCCTACTGAGTCAACTACTCGCACTGCTCACATTGCGCATCTAGCTGAAATATATGCGCGCATGTTTGCTAAAAGTCCATCCTCCGATGAAGAACATTTTGATCTTGAATTTGAGATTGATTCGCTTAAAGGGAACATTGAAAGAATCTCATAGATCATCAAAAAGATGTCTTTTGAACATGCTGGTGAAGTCAACGCCACCAAATTCTTCCAAGATCGCATAACGAGTAATGTCATTAAAACGGCAGAATCGTTAACTGAGCTTGAGGTTAAATTTGAACTCTTCAGGAAGAATGTTTTGACCAGTCACGCCAACATAGTTCTTGGACAATCCGATGTTCTACGAATAGTTGTTGATCATGAGTCATCTCTTCGATCAATTTCGACTAAAATGGAGGCTACTAATTTGAAACTAGAATCCATTGACACCAAGATTGAGTCCAAATCTCAGTCTATTCAGATTATGAATGATCGTGTTCCGAATCAAGTCTCATTTTTGGAAATGATGAATGATAGCATTATCAGTCTGTCAGGCCAAATGGATGAAGTGCTAACCCGCCTTGATGCCAAAAAGGGGGAAGCAGTAATCAGAACAGAAGTAAGAACAGAGGAAGGTAGATCGGAAAGACATCATCTAGCAGAATCATCCCTCAGAAGCGAGGAACCTCAAGATGATGATGATGCACTTTTCAGAGACATTGAAACTGATGATTAATTTTTTCTTTTAACTCTGATTTACTATTTACTTAACCTTCAGTTTTTTAATAGTTATCTTTTGTGATTTGACTGTTCTCTTCTTACTCACTTCTAGGTTTTGGCATCACCGCAAATGGGGAAATTGATAGACTTAATTTAATTGCGGTGATGATAGTTAAAACCAGTAGATCTATTTTAATGAAACCAGAACACTATAAAAACAGAAGTTCTCTTGTCGCCTTAACTAAGCAGTACTCTTCGAGTACTTATCAGTTTAGAAAACAGAAACAGAACATGACTCATTGCTAGAAACAGAACCTATACTTGATATATTAAATGTTACCATTACTTTACAAATTACGAGTATTAAATGCTTCATTAATGCTGAACAAAGTCATTTAATACGCATTACCTATTTTAGTATGTAACAAGACTGATTGTTCTGAAGCTTTTTTGCAGGAACTACTTTTTGCAATAAAGCTGTTTCTATCAGAAATCAAAGAAGCCGTTTTGATTATAGACGTTTGATTCAAGTTATCTATATATGGATCAAACCCTTTTGATGAATAAAACGCCGATTCTTTATCAAGAAACATACTATCTATCCAATGTTACTTTGAGCAACCGCGAACCAATCGCTATCTTTAAGCACAATTTGTAGAAAAGCAGTACACACTTAATATCTTACATCTGATCTTTGGAGATCATTTTGTACTGCTATTTCTTCACTTCTTCTAGTAAAACGCTTTACGATATTCCTTTGAAGAAGAGTTTGTAAACTGGAAAGGAGTCATTTCCAGAACCTTGTCATATTGAATCATATTGTGTTGAGTTACTAAGAGTTTCAGTAGGCAATGGATAAGTCCTGCTGAAGTGGGTGTGTATGAGTGTTGTACTGTAAAATCCAAAGTCTTTTAGTGATACCTTCTGGAAACAGAAGAAGGAGAGACGTAGAAGATTTTATCTTTGAACTTCCAGAAACAACTACTATTGTACTGCCTACTGTTGTTACTGTTTTTCACCCTACTCTATCGGATTGTTTCCGCACTTATTATTATGATCTGCTAGACGTAATCTTGAACAAGAACAACTACAATCTCTAACAGGATTCTAGCACCCTTTGCAAAATCTATCTGTAAAGGAAATAGTTTATTCACCCCCCTCTAAACTCTACATCGATCCCCAACACATTTTATGATAATTGATATTTTGTTTTGTCCTTTATTTTGTTGTTTATGATATGCTTAGTTTTGTTATTTATATGCATATGATTTAGTTTTTCTTTGTGACAATGGTGTGTATGATATATGCCCAATTTTGTTGTTTCTTTGTTGATATCAGTTTCTTGTTATAAACTTTACAAAGATTTACCTTCAAAATCTAGAATTAATATATAAATTTGAGTGTCTTGATTTCAGAATCTAGAATTACTATATAGATTGAAGCGTGGAATCTTCTAAAAATTAAGCAGAAATATATACTGAAACTGGCTCCGAATAATGCATTCTCATTTTTGGATATTGCCATTTTTTTTGGATGAATGATCTTATTAATCTAATGCATCTTGTACTTTTTACATTTCATTTTGCAGGATCAATCAAGAACCAATATTACAACAAATCTCAATATGATGAAGTCAAAAGTGAATGGAGCAAACTCGTCTATTCTTATGTAGGTGTTTAAATGGATCATGTGAGTCATTGTGCATTTTAGAATATACTTGTGGATATACGTACACTTTTGGTTTTGTGGATATACTTGTGGATATATTTTTTGGTTATACGTACTTGTGGATACATTTTGGGGTTATATATACTTGTGGATTTATGGATATATACTTGTGGATTGGTAGATATAATTGTAGATTCGTGGATTTTAATTCATTTTTAGGTGGATAATTTATGAATCAAATGAATGTATTTTAAGTTATATATGTGTGTGTGTGTGTATAGTGGTATTATTGTATATTAATTAAATTACTTTGATAAAGTGAAAATAATGTTTTTACTTCACTACTTTATTAAATTAATGTGGTGGTGATCAAGAATTACTTCGTTAGATTAAAATTGTGTTGCAATAAAATATGATTATTTACTTCAACTCTAAGGTAATAAAATACAAAATAACTAGCCATATTAAAATTGTGTCGAATCTAAATAAAGAATTTAGTTCACCACAATTCAATAATTTTGAAGTCGTTCTTTATTAATTACTTCACTATTATACAAAAAAATAAAGTCTTTTAAATCGATTACTTCGTCCATATATGTAAATTGTGAAGTAACAAAATACAAAATACTTCAAAAAATAAAAATTATGGAGAAGTTATAGAATATATTTACTTCATCATAGTTCCATAATAAAGGAGTCGTTTTGTAAGGCCCGAGAATTTGGTTATATAATCGGAAATGATTTGTTGATAATTGATGTGATTATAGACGAATTGGATCGGACCCGAAAAGACGAGGGAATACATGAAATATGCGCGAGGAGATGTGTCTCAAACTATTAAGTCCAGAGAACCTCGCGCATATGGGCGGAAGAAGGGCGCGCATATGCGCGAGCTGTTAAAAGAAGAAATGCCGAGACCAATAGGTCTCGCGCATATGCGCCGGTTGAGGTCGCGCATATGCGCGAGACGTGCAGACCAAAGAATAAGACACTTGTCCTTGCCATGCATATATAATGTGTAATCTTCATTCTAACTTGATATGGACGAGAGAGAAACGAGAAAAAGCTTCAGAATTCCTTCAAGTTGCATCCTAGCTTAGATTGATGGTTTCGAACGATCCGGCCAACCGATTTTCCATTCGAGCCTAGATTATTGATCCTCGCATTACTAGCTTCGAAAGGAATGTAAGTATTACTACATTTCAGCATGTTTTGAAGTTGAGATGATTGGGGAAAGCAGATTTTGAGTTCTATTATGTGTTATTGTGATGTCGGTGATAATATAGTCGAAACCGGATCGAAGAAATGTTACCGTATGCGATTATTACGATTTTCCAGCATATATATGTATGAAATTATGCAGATTTCAGCATGGTAGATTGTGGTATGATGAGAATTATGAGTTATTGTTATTGATTATTGATGTTTGAATTGACCGGTATCGCGAGATTACGCTGTTATGCTGTCGAAATGTACCAGGAATGAATATTGATACGTACATGTATTGATTCAAGTTAGAGATTGATAGAATGCATCTTGAATATGTTATTTCATATTGATCTTGACAAACTTCAATATCGAGACTTCGACATCGACAAAGATTGAGCAACGAAAGGTATAATTCAATGTTTGATTAGGGAGATATAACTCGAATCAGATCCGGTTTGAGTTTCCCACAAATAACATACTAGATTTCTATACCTTGCTATGTTGTGCTTTATATTGGTTTATAAACAAGCATTGAGATAGGAGAGTCATTGGCAGATATGCCAAGTTTCTAGACGTTCGGTGGTATCGAGGCATAGGAGAAGATCGACTCCGATTGTAGATATTCGATACAGACAGGGCCAAAGTCTAGGAATAAGACGTACCGCCACTCCGATTGGGAGAGTAGGTGGGAGACTTGTTACGTCTTATTCACACCGGGATCCCTAGACTTAGATACGAGTCGAGTCAAAGATATTAGTTTGATTTAAATTGCTTGCCTTATATTAATTATATTTCATAGACTATGGGACGTATTGCTATTGATTATATTCATGTTAGTATGTTCATGATTGATATTGTGTATATGCATGTGTACATGTTTTATACTGGGATTTGTTCTCACCGGAGTTTTCGGCTGTTGTTGTGTCTGTATGTGTGCATGACAACAGATGGGACAGGAGCAGGGTCGAGACAAAGATGAGAGATCAAGATAGCGTGGAGATTCGGGCGGAGAAGAAGAACTAGTGGTTTATTACTAGACATGTACTGAAATTCTAAACACTAGTAGGATACTTGTAATCGAACAAGTGAATGATATTTTGAATTAAATAATATGACAGCAGTATGTATGGTGTATTGTGTATGATTTAGATACACTTGTTTATATTGTTAAAAGCAAAATTTTGACCCACATTTTCTAGAAAAGATCCACTTAATCGCAAAGATAATTGAGTTAGAGCCCGGGTCCCCACACGTTTCCATCAATGACTTCATCAAAATACAAAACATGTGAGGTTATACAAAGCATTTACTTCGTCAATCAATGTAAACAATGAAGTTATAAATAAGCTATTACTTATGAACTTTACGAAATCGATGAAGTAAAAGACGTTTTACTTCGGCATCGGTCTAATCTCGGACCAGTTTTCCTTCATTTAACCGCCCAAAGACTTCGCTAATTTTTTGGACACGACTTCGGTTATAATGCGAAGTAAAATGGTACCCTCCTATTACTTCACGTGCGTCTACTTCGGCAATTATCTACCTATGACTTCATTGAATACGAGAATTAAATTAAGGAAATTCTACTAGTGATATTCTATTATGATCTCGAATTTTGACTTTTCTCGCAATTTCTCATACTAGAAATGGATGTCCAAACTTATCGCACCTTACTTTTCTTATACTATACCCATAATATTCATCGACCTATTACATGTCAACATTAAAATTCCAAAAGCATCATTTCTTAAATTTATTATACTAAAGGTATGCTAAGGCTTTAAATCCAGCAGTTCAACATAAGAGATCTTAGCACCAAAAGTTACTAATCGACTTCTATCTTCGGTAATACACTTAATATTTAAACCTTATCTTAACCCCACAATAATATTAGTCTAACATCCTTGAATCGAATCTTTATCTTACGGCACTAGACTAACGTAACTTAACTATTTACAAGTACATCCCAAATATAAAATTGCTGCAAATTTTAAATTTCGAGTAATGTTAATCCATAAAACCCAAATATATATACAATATTGTTCTTCTACCTGTATAATAAAACCCTTCTAGCATCAATTACATACTTTAACTATTTTCTTCCCATTTACAATACAGTTGAGGACTAAGACACTGGACTTTTCATATTGGAACGAATGTCGCATTCTGACGTATCCTTAATGCTTAATTAATACTAGCATATAAAACTTAGTAATTTATCCCATGTTTAATGTTAGACTAACTCAAATAATTCGACTTCACTAAAAAACCCTAGAATTCTGGAATCCTCATATCAAGATTTGAGATTACATACTCGACCAAAACCTTAATATTTATTCATTGATAACCTATGTTGGACACAACTAATTCCTTTCTGTTTTTATTTCACCCAAAATTTTCATATGAACGCCTATCTCATAAACTTGTAATTCACTTGCACACCCAAATAGTCTTTGGAACATTTCATATTCGCAATCTTGATTTTGACGATAATGAAACTTGTTATTTTGTTACAAATGATTCTACCTAAGTGTACAGGAAGCTGTAACTGATCAGGCAGTCGAACTAATCAGTTATCGAGCCAAAACTGAAGCTATCGAGACGCAAACTGAAACGCCTAACTGATTGCCGAAAATGAATAAGTTCAAATGATATATCCAAGACCAGTTCAACTGATTATCCAGCTGATAGATAATACAGCAGAAGACTTTCATAAGCCCGGCCAGCTAATGAAGAGTTCAACTGATGAAGATTTCAGCTGATCAATTCAACTGAAGCAGCGAAATCAGTCCAGTTGACGAGCCAACTAATTTCATCGAACCAGTTCAATAACAGTTCAACTGACCAGTTAAGAACATCAGTTTGGAATCAATCAGTTTGCAGAACACGACAAGCTTATTCAATGGAATCCGGCTGTGTGCACTGAGGAAAAGTAATTGTACGATCAAAGGTACAATAATATACGTTGCAACAAAGATTAAAGACAAAATGTTCCAGCGTAGATGTCGGAAAGTCGAGACACGAATCTCTAAGGTCGCATTCAAGCTGCAATAGATACAATTATTGAGTCTCACTGTACGATCAGTTTCTCGTCTATAAATAGAAGATCAGTGAAGACCAATATATTAAGAGTGTGGAACGATACAGAAAAAGTGCACGCATATTGCTTATCAACTTACAAGAAGCAATCAGCCCAGAGAGAGCACTTTATTATGTTCACAGCTTAGATTAGAAGCACAATTCTCTTAGTGTGTGAGAACACTTTCGTGTTGTATTCAGATATCAGTTCTCACACACACACCACTACTAAAATATAGTCTTGCAGAAAAACAATAAACTTGTGTATGTAATCTTTGACACACAGATGTTAAACAAGTGTTGACTGGAAGGTAATGCCTTCATTCTAGTCTAGGAGTTCAGTTAGGCAGTGATTAAGTCATAAGCTGGGTGGATTTGTACAAAGTGTTGTATAAATCAAAGTATTCTAGTGGATGCTACACGAGGTGGTAGAAGGGGTGACGTAGGAGCAGTTGAAGTCTCCGAACATCCATAAACATATCTTGTGTATTTAATTGTTTAACTACTGTTTTCAAACTGATTTGATTAGTTAGAGCATCCGTCAGTTCATTTTTCACCATAACTGAACTGATATATGTCCCAATTGATTCCATTTACTTTTCAGTTATTCAGTTACACAAGATATAAAATTTTTCAGTGTTTCTTAACAAAGGATTACTTCGAGTGTTTTCCACTTAGTTTGAAACCAAACTTGATCTAATTCATCGGTGTATACATTCTTAGAACACGAGCTATTGCAGCTCTTGGAGAATATTGTGTTTGAAGCACCTCAAGGTGCCCAGAACACGATCCTTCAATTGGTATCAGGGCAAGCTGTTCTAAGAAGGACATTTGAAAACTGAGTAAAATTATTTTAAATTCAAATAGTTTTAAAAGCTATTTAAAAGTACTTTATATTACCTTCAAAACTATTTGAAAATGTTTATCTAACGCTCATTGCAAAGAGTGGAGAGGATTGTCTCTGCAACTAATGTTGTAGCCCCTTCACTCTACTCAGAGCTTTGGGGCTTTAATCAGCCTGCAGGGGTATGAGTTCTACCTGTTGGCTATTCACCAAAACTGACCGAAATACAAGGTTTCAGCTGCCAACCTTCCAGTTGAAGCTGATCATCAGACGAAGCCCAGCTATGTTGAGATGTTGATGATTAAAGTTGAGCTTAATCATCAGTAGGATACCACCGCTTAACTGCCATATCAGATCAAGTAAATGATCAATGCGGTTCAACATTAGCTGAGTCCAGTTTGAGTCAGCCCGACCAGTTTGGTAATGCGGAGATCAGGTCCAAGGCAGCTAGCTTTTTTTCTAGAAAGAAGACTCAAGATCGTTGCAGCAATTCAAGAGTTCAAGGCAACCAGTTGTTGGAATATTCAGTTCTGTCATGCATAAACTTATTGATATTTGATGATGTTTAAAATATACTATTGTAGTAGCAATTTTCCTTTATAACTGATGATGTACTTAAATGTTTAATAAAAGGAAAATCCATTTGATTAAATAAACATCGCGTTTATTCAATTATGTTTCTATATTGTTGAACTAATATCTCCAGATTTCTTGCCTAAACTGCTTGAATGATTAAAGCTACTAAATTTTGGCGTAGAAATTTTTTTTAAAAAAGTGTTTTCTATTCATTTAATAAGGGAAGCTTTATTTCCCTTAAACTGACAAAAAATGCTTTAAACTCGATTTTAACCCGGTTTTATATTCAGTTATTGAGGGGGAGCTTTCTTTTACCTCGAACTGAAAATTTATTTTAATTTTTTTAAATTTTTTTGATTTTAACAAATCTCGAGAATCAAGTGGGAGAATCAATTAAACTTTCAAAATTTTGATTGATTTATTTTTCATGTTTTGTGATCATCAAAAAGGGAGAGATTGTTGGAACATTTAATGTTCGTAATATTGATTTTAAAGATAACAAAACTTGTTATTTTGTTACTAATGATTCTACCTAATGTGCGTAGGAAGCTGGAACTAATCAGGCGTCGAACTGTTCAGTTATCGAGCCAAAACTGAAGCTATAGAGACGCAAACTGAAAATGCCAACTGATCGCCCAAACAGAATCAGTTCAACTGATATATCAAAGACCAGTTCAACTGATTGTCCAGCTGATAGGCAGTTCAGCAGAAAACCTTTGGAAGCCCGGCCGGCTAATGAAGAGTTCATCTGGTTAAGAGTTCAGCTGATCAGTCCAACTGAAGCAGCGAAATCCGTTCAGGTGACGAGCCAACTGATTTCATCAAACCAGTTCAAGATCAGTTCAACTGACCAGTTCAGAACATCGGTTAGGAATCAATCAGTTTGCAGAACATGACAAGCTTATTCAATGGAATCCAGCTGTGTGCACTGAGGAAAAGTTATTGTACGATAAAAGGTACAATAATGAACATTGCAGCAAAACTTAAAAACAAAATGTTACCGCGTAGATGTCGGAAAGTCGAGACACGAATCTCAAGGAACACATTCAAGCTGCAATGGATAAAATTATTGAGTCTCACTGTACGATCAGTTTCCCGCCTATCAATAGAAGATCAGTAAAGACAAATATAACAAGAGTGTGGAACGGAACAAAAAGGGCACGCATATTGCTTATCAACTTACAAGAAGGAATCAGCCAAGAGGGAACACTTCATTGTGTTATCAGCTTAGATTAGAAGCAAAATTCCCTCAGTGTGTGAGAGCACTTTCGTGTTGTATTTAGATATCATTTCTCACACACACAAACCACCACTCAAATAGTCTTGCACAAAGACAATAAACTTGTGTATGTAATCATTGACACACAGAAGTTAAACAAGTGTTGGCTAGAAGGTAATGCCTTCAGTCTAGTCTAGGAGTTCAGTTAGGCAGTGGGTAAGTCCTAAACTGGGTGGGTTTGTGTTCGAGTAGGTGACCGTTGAGCCAAGTAGCCGAGGGTTCATGTTGAAACTCTGTGTATAAACAATCTTTATTTTAATAATATTTGAAATTATTGTCTTGGCACATCTTTATTTGTACACTCATGCATGTTGCATAGATAAATTCCTTGAATATACAAATAGTAGAAAGAATATGAGATGCTCATATGATGAGTATCATGAAACTCATATTTGGAATACTGTATATTCTAAATAGTTCCTAGTCGATTTAGCCACCGCTAAGAAGGATATAGGCCGCTCGAGTTTGAGACTAGTATCTGCGATGTGAGTACCATGTTTCATTGGAAGGGGACATTGTGATGTCCGAGCATGAAGATAGGTGCTCCTTGTAGAGTGCACTGAACAACCCTCCATAAAGGACTTTCCAAGTTGTTCTCACTTATCGAGTGGAAATGTCCTAGTTTATGGTTGTACGCAATTAGTTCTTATGACCCGGGACAACATTGAGACTCTATATGCTAGCATTGCACTTTGACTTGTTTACCAACTCATATTATAATTGCCCGAAAATTCATGTTTGAAAATTTGCGAAAAAATTATAAATTTTCTTTTTATACTAAATAAAATATCTCATTCATAAGATAAACTGATAAATTAAGTTTAATATTCAAAATAGCAGCGGAAGAAATTATTACTCGCCAAAATAACAAGTTAAAGTATCCAAAAACTGATAAAATGTTTGAGCATAAAAAATGACAAGTGCTGTAAATGAGGTCCTCGGGTGCCACTACTGCGACCCAAGCTAGCTCACCGGTCCCCGCCCTCGGCCCCGACATCATCAGTACCTACAACAATCAAGTCTAGTGTGCCTAAAGACTCAGCATGCATATATCGTAAATAACGAGTAAATAATGTAGTAAAATTTGCATGGAATAAAAATATCATGTCATGAGGCATAATGTGAAAATAACTTGTCATGAGCAATTATAATACGTGCATAACTGAACTGAAAATCATAGTGAAAATGTTTGCTCCTTGGAGCTCTGTACTGAAATAGCATGTAATAATTTTCTGTTGAGATTATGGTCTACGCAAGTGGCCCCTGCACTGAGCTGAACTGACCGGTAACTGGCGACCGGATAATACAATGCTCCCATGACCGGTAACTGGCGACCGGGTGAAGTAATGAACGTTTGATCAAACTAATGCCACAGTATACTGGGTGGTACATAACTGAACTGACCGATAACTGGCGACCGGGTGATATAATGCTCCCATGATAGTGAGATGGCCACAAGCAATATCGCATAAATCTCAAAAATGAATATTTTCTGTGCACGTAATATAATTAACCAGCATAATTAAATATGAACAATTTCGATCTTCTTGCATTAAATCATGTACTTGCGATATTTAAAAATACCTATATGGCTTGATTGAAGAGTGAAAGAAGATATAAACATGCCTTGGTTTGTTTTGACAGAAAACAAACGAAATAACGACGCGGCGCGGCGGAGACGGAGTGCTATTCACTTTCTTACCTTTTCACTCTTAATTCCTTTAAACCAAGCATGCACCATAATTATTATAATAGCGTAAAAATCGTAAACGTGATGCATGAACATTTAAAAATATCATGATTTGTGCTCAGGGCGCCGCTAGGATCAAAACCTCACCCCGGGTGAAAAATGACTATTTTGCCCCTGGAAACCCAAATATTATCGTTTCAACCGTGGACCTCTAAAATTGACCCGAAGCTTACCCAACTCCTTAAAATGTCCCAAAACATTTTTAAAAGTGCTCCTAGACGTAAACACGAGCTAAAATCATAACTTAACCGATTCGTTTTAAAACTTGGACCGGGGTCCCGGTTTTAATCCGAATCGACTCGAAACTCAACTAAATTTTTCCCAACTTATTTTCACATCTTAAAAACAATATAATGATCCTAACATCTTAAAATCAGCATAAGAGCTTACGGCTAAAAATTTCAGAAATCATCAAACCACTCGGTCTTTCTTTATTTGCCCTCCACTACTGTCATCTTCCAAAGAACTCACGTCCTAGCCTACTCCGACGGCACCAGCCCCGATCCAAGCCCTCTAGGACCTAGCCCAGACCCTAAAGAACACCCTGAACCCATGCCACTGCCCCCACGCAGCCTACCCGCCGAAACCAAACACAAGAATCCCAAGCCTCTCCCACGCCATCTCCTCCTCACATGCTGCGATCTACTCTCTCGGGTGGTCCCAGCGCGTGATGAGCCCTCCCGAGCCTTGTCTCAGACCAACCAGGGTCTGGTCGAAGGCTCGGCTGAGTCATTGCGCAGCCAGACGAGCCCCTGCAAGCTAACCCCTCCCAAATCGGTCCCTCTCAATGAGAATCCTCGACTCAGCCCTTCCCTTGCAGCAACCCATAACCACACTAAACCCCGATCCAACCTTTTGACACTACCAGAAGCCCCTAGACACACCAGGATCGCAGCCCCTTGCATCAAGTTCAGAAAAGTCGTGAGTCACACATAGAAACGAGACATACAAGTGAAAAGCGAAAAGTTCTATCATGGAGGTGTTTAGATCGAAACATTTTATGCATGAACAACACCATCAGTAAAGTATACGGTTATGATGCAGGAAAAAAAATGGTGCAAAACGTGCCTTAAGAAGATTGGAGTGCAAGGATGAAATGGAGGGACCAGGTAGTTTTTCTTTCTTTGCCACAAGAAGCCAAAAGAATGTGGCCTTCAGCTGCTATCTTCTGAAACCGAGGGCAGGGTGTGATGAATGAGGGTGTCGGCTGGTACAAAAATTTAGGTTTAGGGTAGATGGTGTTTAAGGTTAATTATATAGATAACAAATTAATTTATGGGCCTATATTGTTTAATTTAAAAGTTAAAAAGATAATTAAGCCCTATAAACTCAAAGTAGGCCCAATAAGCTCAAACTCACTCTCGAAAAATATTTCGAGTTAGAAAGATTTTGAAAATAATAGCCGAACCATTAAAAAATCTCCCGATTCGATAAAATTTGCGTACCGATAAAAAATAAAATCTGCGGGTAGAAATATCCAAAAATTCCCATTTTTCAAAAATACACTTAAAAATGCTTTAACTTAACTTATAAAAATAATTCGAGAAATAAAAATAATTTTCCTGAAAATTCTATGGTCTCCGGTCCTCGTTTGAACGTGAAATACACCTAGAAACTCTAATGCGTGAACTTTTAAAATTTCATGAATAAAATCCTATCAAGCATGAATTATGCCTAAAATCCATAAAGTAATTAAACATAAATTAATAAAATAAATATGCATTTAATGATTTAAAACAATTAAATAAAATACCAAAGAAGTTTAATAACTTGCATGCATGCCAACTTTTTAAATTATATCTACTAACATGCTAAATTACCACTTCTTAAATAAAATAAGTCTTTATTAACTTATCTCAATACTTCATCTCTAGTCCGGTCTCACTTATTTAACTAAAAGGTAACAATTAAACTACTGCGTAAAATAAATAAATTTAAAGAAAAGAATTACATACTCATGCAATAAAATCATTTTAATTTAAATACTAGAATTATGCATGACTTATATATATTCTAATTTACGGGTTCTACAATCATTCCCCCCTTAAAAAAAATTTCGTCCTCGAAATTAGAACTCGCCGAATAGCTCTGGATAGTGACTCCTCATCACTGGCTCAGACTCCCATGTAGCTTCCTCCTCTGAATGGTTAAGCCATTTGACTTTGACTCGCTGTACCATTTTGTTCCGAAGCTTCTTTTCCTGTCTGTCTAAGATCTGCACTGGTCCTCCTCATAAGACAGGTTTGGAGTAAGCTGCAACGGCTTGAAATTCAGAACATGCGAAGGATTTTCCATATACTTCCTCAGCATAGAGACGTGGAACACATTGTGTACTCCGGCAAGATTCGGCGGAAGAGCAACACGATAAGCTAGCGTCCCAACTCTGTCGAGGATCTCAAACGGTCCAATGAATCTCGGACTGAGCTTCCCTTTCTTTCTAAATCGCATGACACCTTTCATAGGTGCCACCTTCACAAAAACATGGTCGCCCACTGCGAACTCTAGATCTCTCCTCCTCTTATCCGCATAGCTCTTCTGTCGACTCTGAGTAGTCCTCATCCTATCCCGGATTCTGACTACTCCATCGGGAGTCTGCTGAATAATCTCTGGACCCAACTCTGCTCTTTCACCTACTTCATCCCAGTGAATAGGTGATCTGCACTTACGACCATACAGTGCTTCATACGGAGCCATATCTATAGAAGATTGGAAACTGTTGTTATAGGTGAACTCTACCAACGGCAAATTCGACTCCCAACTCCCAGAGAAATCAATAACACAAGCACGGTGAAGATCCTCTAAAATCTGAATGACTCGCTCTGACTTACCATCTGTCTGTGGGTGGAAAGCTGTGCTAAACAACAACTTCGTACCCATGGTCGAATGTAAACTCTTCCAAAACGAGAAAGTGAATCTAGGATCTCTGTCAGATACGATCGAAACTGGAATACCATGAAGTCGGACTATCTCTCGGATATACAACTCTGCATACTGAACCATGGTGAAAGTCGTCTTAATAGGTAAGAAGTGTGCTGATTTGGTAAGACGATCAACAATCACCCAGATGGCATTTAATCCTCTGACTGATTTCGGCAACCCGGTCATGAAATCCATGGTAACATTCTCCCACTTCCACTCGGGGATAGGAAGGGGCTTGAGCATACATGCTGGTCTCTGATGCTCTGCTTTCACAAGCTGACATGTCAGACACTCGGACACAAAACTCTGATGTCCTTCTTCATTCCAGGCCACCAATACAATGACTGCAGGTCTTTGTACATCTTCGTACTCCCAGGATGAATCGAGTACGGCGACATGTGGGCCTCTGATAGAATATCTGCTTGGATAGAATCACTGCTAGGAACCCACATCCTGTCTCGGTATCTCACAATACCGTCACTGACTGTATACAAGACATTGCCCTTGGCCTCATCTCTCTGCTTCCACTTGGCCAATTGCTCATCTGCTGCCTGACCACTGCGAATACTATCCAGAAGAGAGGACTGAATAGTCAAGGTAGATAGACGGGGAACTCTACCTTGAGGATATGACTCTAGATCAAACCTCTGCATCTCAATCTGAAGAGGTCTCGAAACTGATAGTTGAGCCAACACTACGACTTTCCGGCTCAAAGCATCTGCAACTACATTAGCTTTACCCGGGTGGTAGCTAATGTCACAATCATAATTGTAATAGCCAAGCCTGGTGAACGGTACGGTCTAAGATTTCATATGATTATTGACTATTTGGTCGAGTTTAGTATGGTTTGGATGTTAAGAATCTTGATTTATGGTTAATAGTATTGTTGTTTTTAGGTGTTGTGTGGCAATTATTGTATCAGCGTTGCGATTCGATTTTAGTTGCATAAAGTTTGTTGTTGGCTTCAGGTGACAGTGCACCGACGTTCTTTAATTCAGATTTTTGATGAGATTGCCAAAGTCACACCGCACCCGCGGTGTAAAGGTTACCATACCCACGGTCGTCATGTTTGGATTTTTGGTTGGAATGCCGAAGGCCTAGCGCACCCGCGGTGCAAGGTGTAGCGCACCTGCGGTCGATGAACAGTAGAAACGTGTTTTCGGATTTAAGTGAGATAAATGGATGAGTTGCTCACTTTTCTCTCATTTCTTTCTCATTCTCTCGGTTTCTTCAGAGCAATGAAGCTAGGGTTCCTTTTCCTTTCATTTCCTTCCTTTGATTATAGCATTTTGTTGGTTGTTTGTGTTGAGAGCAAGGTTATTTTGGGTTCAAGGAAGCTAAGGTAAGCTTTTGGTTTAGTTTATTCTTAGTTTTGGTGTTGGGAGAAATCATGGGTTTGGTGATGGTGTTGGTTTTATGGATTAATTGATATGGGTTTATGATTATTGAGATGTTCATGGTTCAATACGTGGTTTATTGTTGTAGGTTGTGTATCAAGAGATATATTCAAGGGTTTTAGTGGTTGTAAGTGGAATTCATTCCTTGTGCTCACATGATAATATATGTATTGTATTTCAATGGTTTTAACATGGTATTCCCTTCCATTTGATTCATGCTATGTATTAATACATTTTGTTGTATATTAGAGGCATTTTATGTCTCAATTATGTCAAAGGGAATACAAAAGAAAAGAGTATGCAATGTGTTTGGTTTAATGCCAAAAAGAGAGTTCAAATGATTTATTGGATTGATAGATTCATAGTCAGAGATTGCATGCAATTATTTGATCAACGCCCATAGGCTTATATCCCGACAGAGTAATCGATTTATATCGATGGGATATAGGTACAGAGACAGAGATACTATCTAGATATCAATCCAACAGAGAAAAGAGAAATACCATCGTTATTGTTATTCATACTATGACATTCATGTTTCAGAGTTGATGGTATTTAATGATTTCAAAGTCATGTTTTACAGAGTATGATATGTATAGCTTGTTATGTAAGAGTTCCACTTGCTGAGTTTTATAACTCATTCCAGATATTTCATGTGATGCAGATAAGAGCGACGGACCAGGACGTTGATTGGAGCCGATGTCATATGCATAGAAGATGGAAGGAAGAAGATATTTTGCTATACATGATCAAAATAATATTTTGTATTTTGGTGCAACACTTTATGGATCATGTATATACTTTTGATTGTACATTGAAATGTATTTTAAATCTTTCCTCCCTTCAAGCAAAATTTTTATTTAGAGTTCCGCTGTGATTTTTATTAATTGAGTTGAGAGGGTGTTACATTTAGTGGTATCAGAGCGCCGTTCTTCGGACCAATGCATATGACTTCGTCTACTTTCAACAGTTTGGGTATGCCTTCTTCTACATCTATTCATTGTTATCTATTGATATGTATTGTGTGAGCACATTGTAGGAGTTATGCCTCCTAAGAGGAAGGCTGCAGAGGGGGAGGATAGCTCCTCATCGAGAGTTGTCGACGAGTTCGGCAAATTACTGAAAGAGCAAGCTAAGGTCCACAGTGAGCAGATCCAACAGTTACTACGTTTGCCAGGTACATGTCAAGGTAGAGGTCAAGTGAGAGTCCAAGTGGCACAAGCAGTTGGTACTGATGGGATCTTTACTGCTTTCAAGAGGATGGATCCGCCTGAATTTGCAAGAAGCACTGATCCGTTGGTGGCAGTAGAGTGGATCAAGGCACTTGAGGCTATTTTTGATCATCTCAACTATGCAGACAAAGACAGAGTTGGATGTGCAGTGTTCATGTTAGTCAAGGCTGCACGCATTTGGTGGAATGCTACCAAGGTTAGTGTGGATGTTCCGGCATTGAAGTGGTCAGAGTTCACTGATCTTTTCTATGACAAGTACTTCCCAGACGCACTTCGAGCTAGGAAGGTGACTGAGTTCTTGGAGCTTCGACAGGGAGGTATGAATGTTGATGAGTACATTCTGAAATTCAAGGAGGGATGTCTGTTTGCCCCGTATATTGCTTCCAATGATAAAGACAAAGGTGCTCATTTCATTAGAGGCCTTAGAGCAGAAATCAGAAGGGACATTAATATGTCGAAGGCTGTGACATTCAAAGAGATTGTGGCTAAGACTCTGTTGGCCGAGAAAGATGAGAAAGACATTGCTAGGGAGAGACAAGCGAGGCAGCAGGCCATTGCTCAAAGAGGCCAAGGTTCAAGTCAAAGAGGAAATGGCAGTTTCAAAGGGAAAGGCAAGTTAGAGCCGAGTCCTAAACCACCGGCAGTTCCATTTGATCCCGAGAAGCCATTGTGTCCCAAGTGCGGTAAGCATCATCGGGGAGAGTGCAGATTTGGTACTCATACTTGCTACAGATGTGACACTGCAGGCCATATTGCCAAGGATTGTCCAAGAGGAGCGAGTAAAGAGAAGGTGCAGGGACGCATCTTTACCATGACAAAGGAAGGTATAAACCATTATTCTTCTGTGATCTCTAGTACTATTTTAATTTCAGGCAGAGTAGCTACGACATTGATTGATACAGGTGCTACTCATTCTTTTATGTCTGAACCATTTTTGAGATCTTTGGGTATAGTTCCTTCTGTTATTCCCCTCCAGTTTAATGTTGTATTGCCTTCGGGGGATGTGTTGTGCCCGACATCTATTGTGTATGCGTGCTCTGTTCAAATTGATGAGCGAGTTGTTTATGCTGATTTGATTGTTATCCCTATGGTTGCGTTTGATATTATACTTGGCATGGATTGGCTATCAACCTATCGCGCAGTGATTGATTGCGTTGCTAAGACGGTGAAATTTGCAGATGATGGCAATAGGGAAGGTATGCTCGCCAGTGCAAGTACTTCGCTGGTCCTTCCTTTTATTTCATGTCTTGAGGCTAAGAAGTTGTTGTTTAGAGGTTGTGATGGGTTTTTGGCTTCGATTTTGGATGTGGATAGAATTGTGAAATTGAATATTGATGATATTGATGTGGTGAGAGAGTTCCCTGATGTTTTTGAGGATGATGTGCCGGGTTTGCCGCCGGACAGAGATGTGGAGTTTGTGATTGATCTAGTTCCAGGTACGGTTCCTATTTCCAAGGCTCCGTACAAAATGGCCCCTACAGAGATGAAAGAGTTGAAGACGCAGTTGCAGGATCTTTTGGATAAAGGTTTCATTTGACCGAGTTCTTCGCCTTGGGGAGCTCCGGTTCTTTTCGTTAAGAAGAAAGATGGGACTTTGCGGCTGTGTATTGATTATAGAGAGATCAACAAGGTGACGATTAAGAATAACTATCCATTGCCTCGAATAGACGATTTTTTTGACCAACTTTAAGGGGCTACAGTGTTTTCGAAGATTGATTTGCGATCTGGCTATTATCAGTTGAAAGTTAGGGAGTCTGATATCCCTAAGACGGTGTTCCGGACCAGGTACGGTCATTATGAATTTCTTGTTATGTCGTTTGGTCTGACTAATGCTCCTTCAGTCTTCATGGATCTGATGAACCGAGTGTTCAAGCCGTATTTGGATAGCTTTGTCATTGTTTTCATCGATGACATATTGATTTATTCCAAGACCAGATAGCTTCATTCAGAGCACCTCAAAGTTGTGCTTCAGTTGTTCAGAGAGAAGAGGTTGTATGCTAAGTTGAAGAAATGTGAGTTCTGGTTGGAGCAGATTTCTTTCTTAGGCCATGTTGTTTCGAAGGATGGTATAGCTGTTGATCCTGTGAAAATCGAGGCGATTCAGAAATGGCCTATCCCTACCACTGTATCAGAGGTACGCAGTTTTCTTGGTTTGGCGGGTTATTATCGTCGTTTTATTTCAGATTTCTCCAAGATTGCCCTGCCGTTAACCAATCTGACGAGGAAGACTGTGATGTTTGAGTGGTCCAATGAATGCCTAAGTGGATTTCAAGAGTTGAAAGATAAGTTGACGTCAGCTCCGGTACTTTCATTGCCCAGTGGTTCAGAGGACTTTGTTGTTTTTACTGACGCGTCGAAGAAAGTTCTTGGTGCAGTGCTGATGCAACGTGGAAAGGATATAGCCTATGCTTCTCGCTAGTTGAAAGACTACGAGAAGAATTATCCTACGCATGATCTGGAACTGGCAGCTGTGGTATTTGCCCTGAAAATCTGGAGACATTACTTATATGGCGAAAAGTGTGAAATTTGCACGGACCACAAGAGTTTTAAGTATTTGTTTTCCCAGAAAGAACTCAATATGAGACAGAGACGGTGGTTAGAGCTTGTCAAAGATTATGATGTGACTATTAGTTACCACCCAGGGAAAGCGGATGTTGTAGCAGATGCATTGAGCCGTAAGTCAAGTTCTTCCTTGAGTTCTATGATCCAGAAACCGTTGTTGTTGGACTTGCAACGAGAGGAGATAGCTTTGGTGGTTCCGGTAACCATCGCTCGTTTTTCAGCGTTGATCATTCGGTCTACTTTGACAGACAGGATCAGTAGAGAGCAAGCCATTGATGCACAGTTGACAGAGTTGAGAGCCAGAGCAGAGGAGAGAGGTAATTCTGAGTTTGGATTGAATGGAGATGGTTTGGTGACTTTCAGAGGCCGTTTATGTATTCCTGTTGGTGATGATATTCGGCGAGACGTCTTGACAGAGGCACATACCGCGCCATACTCGATACATATAGGTGGTACCAAGATGTATCAGGATCTTCGTAGACTCTATTGGTGGCCAGGTATGAAGAAGGATATTGCCATGTTTATTTCTCAGTGCCTAACTTGTCAGCAGGTGAAAATCGAACATCAGAGACCTGCTGGGACATTGCTGTCATTGCCGATTCCTCAATGGAAATGGGAGCATATTACGATGGACTTCGTGACTGGTCTTCCAAGGACGCATAAAGGTTTTAACACTATTTGGGTTATTGTTTATCGGTTGACCAAGTCAGCGCATTTTCTTCCAGTCAAGATGATGTATTCTATGAACCAGTATGCCGAAGAGTACATAGAAGAGATTGTTAGACTTCAAGGTGTTCCTGTGTCGATCATGTATGATCGTGACCCTAGATTTACTTTAGAGTTTGGGAAAAGTTTGCACAGAGCTATGGGTTCACGGTTAGCATTCAGTACAGCATATCATCCCCAGAGTGACGGTCAGTCAGAGAGAGTTATTCAGATTCTAGAGGATATGCTCAGAGCTTGTACTATTGATTATCCTGGTAGCTGGGATTCCAAATTGCCTCTTGTTGAGTTCACGTACAATAATAGCTACCAAGCGAAGATTGGCATGGCACCATATGAAGCACTTTATGGCAGAAAGTGTAGATCGCCCTTGTATTTGGAC
Organism: Primulina tabacum; assembly: GCF_025594145.1. NCBI lineage: Eukaryota > Viridiplantae > Streptophyta > Magnoliopsida > Lamiales > Gesneriaceae > Primulina > Primulina tabacum. The sequence continues at coordinate 43,279,246 of NC_134550.1, read as the reverse complement.
GAGATTGGTGAGAGGAAGATGTTGGGTCCAGAGTTGGTCCAACAGACAGCTGATGTTGTTGCTGTTATCCAAGAGAGAATGAAGACAGCACAGTCGAGACAGAAGAGCTATGCTGATGTGCGTCGTAGGCCATTGCAGTTTGAGGTTGGAGACCATGTATTCTTGAAGATAGCACCTCTTAAAGGTGTGATGTGGTTTGGCAAGAAGGAAAGTTGAGTCCGAGATTTGTTGGCCCATTTGAGATCTTGGATAGAGTTGGTGATCGAGCTTACAAGTTAGCCCTACCGCCAGATCTTGACAGAGTTCATAATGTTTTTCATGTTTCAATGCTCAGGAAGTATATTGCGAATCCTTCCCATGTTCTTCGCCACGAGCCATTGGATTTGATGCCGAATTTGACGTATCAAGAGATTCCGGTCCAGATTTTGGATCGCAAAGTTAAAGTGTTGAGAAACAAAGAGATCGGTATTGTTAAAGTCCTTTGGAGGAATCATTTGATTGAAGAAGCCACGTGGGAACCAGAGGGTGAGATGAAAGAGAAGTATCTTGAGTTGTTTGCGCAGTGACGTCAATTTCGAGGACGAAATTCCTCAAAGGAGGGGAGATTGTAATAGCCAAGCCTGGTGAACGGTACGGTCTAAGATTTTATATGATTATTGACTATTTGGTCGAGTTTAATATGGTTTGGATGTTAAGAATCTTGATTTATGGTTTATAGTATTGTTGTTTTTAGTTGTTGTGTGACAATTATTGTATCAGCGTTGCGATTCGATTTAAGTTGCATAGAGTTTGTTGTTGGCTTCAGGTCACAGTGCATCCGCGCTCAAGAGAAGACCGCACCCGCGGTCTTTAATTCAGATATTTGATGAGATTGCCAAAGTCACACAGCACCCGCGGTCGTCATGTTTGGATTTTTGGTTGGAATGCCGAAGGCCTAGCGCACCCGCGGTGCAAGGTGTAGCGCACCTGCGGTCGATGAACAGTAGAAACGTGTTTTCGGATTTAAGTGAGATAAATGGATGAGTTGCTCACTTTTCTCTCATTTCTTTTCCATTCTCTCGGTTTCTTCAGAGCAAGGAAGCTAGGGTTCCTTTTCCTTTCATTTTCTTCCTTTGATTCTTGCATTTTGTTGGTTGTTTAAGTTGAGAGCAAGGTTATTTTGGGTTCAAGGAAGCTAAGGTAAGCTTTTGGTTTAGTTTATTCTTAGTTTTGGTGTTGGGAGAAATCATGGGTTTGGTGATGGTGTTGGTTTTATGGATTAATTGATATGGGTTTATGATTACTGAGATGTTGATGGTTCAATACGTGGTTTATTGTTGTAGGTTGTGTATCAAGAGATATATTCAAGGGTTTTATTGGTTCTAAGTGGAATTTATTCCTTGTGCTCACATGATAATATATGTATTGTATTTCAATGGTTTTAACATGTTATTCCCTTCCATTTGATTCATGCTATGTATTAATACACTTTGTTGTATATTAGCGCATTTTATGTCTCAATTATGTCAAAGAGAATACAAAAGAAAAGAGTATGCAAAGTGTTTGGTTTAATGCCAAAAAGAGAGTTCAAATGATTTATTGGATTGATAGATTCATAGTCAGAGATTGCATGCAATTAGTTGATAAACGCCCATAGGCTTATATCCGGGCAAAGTATTCGATTTATATCGATAGGATATAGGTACAGAGACAGAGATACTATCTAGATTTCAATCCAACAGAGAAAAGAGAAATACCATCGTTATTGTTATTCATACTACGATATTCATGTTTCAGAGTTGATGGTATTTAATGATTTCAAAGTCATGTTTTACAGAGTATGATATGTATAGCTTGTTATGTAAGAGTTCCACTTGCTGAGTTTTATAACTCATTCCAGATATTTCATGTGATGCAGATAAGAGCGACGGACCAGGACGTTGATTGGAGCCGATGTCATATGCATAGAAGATGGAAGGAAGAAGATATTTTGCTATACACGATCAAAATAATATTTTGTATTTTGGTGCAACACTTTATGGATCATGTATATACTTTTGATTGTACATTGAAATGTATTTTAAATCCTTCCTCCCTTCAAGCAAAATTTTTATTTAGAGTTCCGCTGGGATTTTTATTAATTGAGTTGAGAGGGTGTTACAATAATCCTTCACAAGCTCCAACCACCGCCTCTGACGCATATTCAGCTCTTTCTGCGTAAAGAAGTACTTGAGGCTCTTGTGGTCAGTGAAGATCTGGCATTTCTCTCCATACAAAAAATGCCTCCAAATCTACAAGGAAAAAACTAATGCGGCCAACTCTAGATCATGGGTAGGGTAATTCTTCTCGTGGATTTTCAACTGTCGAGAAGCATAAGCTATCACCTTCCCATGCTGCATCAATACTTCGCCAAGACCGAGCTTCGAAGCATCGGTATACAGAACAAACTCACCGGTCCCTGACGGCATGGCCAAAACTGGGGCTGAAATAAGAGCTTGCTTCAAAGTATCGAAACTCTTTTGACAATCATCGCTCCACACAAATTTCACATTCTTCTTGGTCAATGATGTGAGTGGAACTGCGATAGAGGAGAATCCCTGGATGAACTTCCTGTAATATCCTGCTAGCCCAAAAAAATTGCGGATCTCAGATGCATTCTGCGGCACAACCCAATCTCTGACTGCTGCAACCTTCGCTGGGTCTACCTCAATAACACTGCTAAAAAAAAAGTGGCCTAAGAACGCCACCTTCTCTAATCAGAATTCGAACTTGCTGAACTTTAAGAATAATTTGTGCTTCTGCAAGGTCTGCAAAACTGTGGTCAAATGTCTGCTGTGATCCTCTTGATTCTTGGAGTAGACGAGAATGTCGTCTATGAACACTATCACAAACTGATCAAGATACGGCTGAAATACGCGATTCATGAGATCCATGAAGATCGCTGGCGCATTCGTCAGACCGAACGGCATCACAAGGAACTCATAGTGGCCATAACGAGTCCTGAAAGCTGTCTTTGAAACATCGGCGTCTTTCACCCTCAACTGGTGATAACCTGAACGCAGTTCAATCTTGGAGAAAATCGAAGCTCCCTGCAACTGGTCAAACAGATCCTCAATCCTCGGAACTGGGTATTTGTTCTTCACTGTAACCCTGTTCAACTCCCGTTATTCAATACAAAGCCTCATCGTGCCATCCTTCTTCTTAACAAACAGGACTGGCGCGCCCCAAGTTGAGAAACTCGGGCGAATGAACTCCTTGTCGAGTAGCTCCTGAATCTGCTTCTTAAGCTCTGCCATCTCTGTCGGCGCTAATCGGTACGGCGCTTTGGATATTGGAGCCGTACCTGGCATAAGCTCAATAGAAAACTCCACCTCTCGCTAGGGCGGCGTACCAGAGACGTCTTCAGGAAACACGTCTAAGAAATCTTTGACAATCGGAACATCTGCGGCTGGTTGACTGGGTGCCTCGGGGACGGATATAAAGGTTGCTAAAAATGCCCGACACCCTCTATGCATGAGCTTCCTAGCCTGAACATAAGGAATAATGCGCGGTAAAGGAAAGTACCTGTCTGGCTCAAATAAGAACTGCGTCATCCCCGGCGGTCGGACTAGAACAGATCTCCGCTGGAAGTCTATCAACACTATGTTCCTTAGAAGCCAGTCCATCCCTAGGATGATGTCAAACTCTGCATCGGAAAAACAATAAGATCCGCATACACAAGGTTTCCATGCAGCTCAAGGTCTATGTCTCGAATCACATTGGTAGCTGTCATCTCTTCGCCCGAAGGCAATACTACTGAATAGGCTAGGTCTAGCCCAACGGTCTTGACCTTGAGAAAATTAGCGAAGGTCTCCGAAATAAACGAGTGAGTAGCCCCTGAATCTATCAGGGCTTTTGTAGCTGACCTCGCTATAAAAATTCTCCCTGAAAGTTTGGAACATCAAGCTGAACCCAACAATCTCAAGAACTATCCTATAGACATGCAGAGGTCAAAGTTCTTCTAACTTAAATTCCCAAAATAACACTGAGTAGAGCATGCAATCCTATAACAATCTCTAAGTTCAGAATTTCAACCCAAAACAATAAATCCCAAATAAAAAACTTAATGCTTAAAGGTGTACCTGTCATGAGCATAGTGTCGGGGTTCGTCTCCGTGGAATGGAAAGCAAAAACTCTGCCTTGGGTAGGCAGATTCTCCTGAGGGCACTGCAGAAATAAGTGGTCTAGACTACCACACTTATAACACTTCCCTGAACCAAACATACATGCTCCAGGATGGCGGCGTGAGCACTTAGGACAACAGGGTGCTCAAAAGTCCTCGGGACTGCGCGTCCCTGCTGCAGCTGAGGTCCTCCCTTGTTTCTGGGCGGCCCGTGAAAAGGCCTCTTGTTCTGCTGCTGATGTTTCTGAGGAAGAGGGCGGTGCGGTACCTGGATTGGGTGCTTGCCCTGACGGTCTCTCTCGATATCACGCTGATCCTGCTCTACGGCTAGAGCTCTGGAGACAGCGACCTCATAAGTAGAAGGGTCAGACACCCTAACATCACGGCGCAAGATCGGCCGTAGACCCACCAAGAAATGCATCAACTTGGCTTTAGCATCATTCGCGATCAGGGGCACAAAATGACAACCCCTCTCAAACTTACGGATGAACTCCGTAACCGTCAGATCTCCCTGCCTCAGGCTCATGAATTCCGTGGTCAACCTTGTGCGCACTTCCTCAGTAAAATATTTGGA